>NC_065570.1:4016620-4324821 GCF_937616625.2 Mercurialis annua | reverse complement strand
TTTTCCTGTCAAGATTTTCAATAAAAATGACTAAAAATGTAAGCAGCGCGGATACTTCATTCAATCATTGTTTACCGTTTTGAGAACGTGTTAAAACCTTAGCGTTCCGGACGCGAAACTTCGTTTTTAACATAAAAAAACTTTTAAATGATATTGTTTCGTCGTGTCTGTATTCAAGTATCTGATTTTTCTGTATCTGTGTCCTTGCTACGTAGGTTATAATGATGAAAACTAGTTTATTTAGCTTGTTACCTGATCTGCCATGAAGATTCTCAGCAATCAGATTCCAGTTTTGAGGACCATATTGAGCCACAAGCTCTTTGAGTTTAGCATCTTCAGCTGGTCTCCAATGGCCTCTGGCACAAAGCTTTATGTGGCCATTTTTAGCAGGAACAGAGGGTTTGGGTTTAAGGTTTTGATCTTCTTCATCTTCATCTTCATCTAAACTCAAAGATAAATAATTATCCTTGTTTTGAAGGGTAAAAAAGTCATCATTTTCAGCATTTGGAGTCTTACTGTAATTTTCTGGTGTTACTGTCTGAACAAAAATAGTAGTTGGTTTTGCATTAAGGTCCATTGAATGATAATGACTCAAAATCTGAAACCCCATTTCTTGATTTTGGGGTTCAATTGGACACAAAAAGCTCACATTTTGAAACCCATTAAAATTCTCATTCCTTAGTTGATGTTGTACAAGACTCATCTTTTTTCTTCTTTTTGTGAATGGGCCAAAAAGGATTAAAAGACAAGAAAACTTGAAAATTCAAATTACAATAATGCCTCAAACAGAGTACTCAAAAATAAGAACAAATTTCAAATCTTTTTATGGTGAAATAAGTGGGTTTCTTCTGATTTGCATGTTAGTAAAAGCTTTTTTTTTCATTAAAGAAACAGAATGTAGTTTAAAGATTCAAAATTTAAGAGTTAGAAAGCTCAAAACTTTATTTTTCTTTCAAGAAATGAACAGAATGGGAGTCTAGAGAGAGAAAGTGGGGAGAAAGTAGAGAGAGAAGTGGGTAGTGGAATGGAGATTGATTGAGGGTAATGTAAATGTGAGAAAGAAAATGAAAAATATATAAAGAAAATGGATGAGAGTAGAGAAGCACTCGTGTGGGTGGGTGGGTTTGAGGCATTGGTATTGGTGTTTGCTTTTGGTCTTTCTTGGGGTTTGGATCAAAACCAGAATCTGTTTGTCTGCTTCTCTTTTTCTTTTCTTTTTTTGTTTTCCCTTTTTCTTTTCAAACTTAAACGGAAAATCTATAAACCACATGCCTTTACCTCTCTCAAAATACTCATTTCCCTTGCTCTAAGGAAAAAGGGTAAATAGGTCCTTTTTAAATTTTAGATTTCACTTTTGCCTCTAATATTTTAAAATCAGCAAACTCCAACATTTCTCTTTAAAAGTGTTAACAAAATGCTCAGTTGTTGATCTCTTGCCTATGCGTAAAATAAATCTACATGACTCTCCTAATTAAAAAGGGCAAATATCAAAATACGCCCTTATAATATATAGCGAAAAACTAATGAGTTCTTATTGATTCTTCAATCTCATTTATTCACTTAACATTTTAAGATTAAGCTACTCAAACTCCTCCCTATAACACCATTAATAAACTCAAATGTGTTCGTTCTGTAATTCCTTATACGGAATGACAAACTTTTGGTGGTTAATTGTGAATGAAAAATTTAAATTTTTTTTAGCGAAATTAAGAATTTAAAGAGAGTTTAAGAGATTAGAAGATTGACACAAGGGTTTAGAATAGGTCGGATCACAAATCGATCTTACTCCAATACTCAATCGAAGATTGAGATTTAGAATCCACTAATCAAGATTCACAAAGTGTTTTCAAACCTAACTCTAAACTTAGGGGCCGTTTGGTTCAAGGTTGTGAATCGGAATCGGAATGAGAATCGGAATGAGAAGGAATGAGAATGGGAATGATTGTTTTCATTTTTTGTTTGGTTCAAAATTAGTGTAGGAATGGGAATGGATAAAGTTTAATAAAAAAATTATTTATTATTTATTAAAAATATTTTTTTATTTTTTAAAATATTTTTTTATATAAAAAAAATTATTTAAAAAAAATTAAAAAAATTAAAAAAATTATTTTTAAAAATTAAAAAAATATTTTTGAAAAAATTAAAAAAAATTATTTTAAAAAAATTAAAAAAATTATTTTTAAAAAATTAAAAATTATATATTTTAAAAAAAATTAAAAATTATTTTTTTTAAATAAAAAAATTTAAAAAAAGTTTTTTTTATTGTTTTAAGTAAATTTTTTAAAATAAATAATTAAAAATAGTTTCTTTAATAATTATATATTTATTATTAAAATATTTTGTAAAATTTTGATTCTCATTCCCAAAAGTCCATTCTCATGGGGTAAGGGAGGAATGGGTATTCCCATTAAGGGGGTAATCACATTCCCATTCCCTAGTACAATTTGACGAAACAAACACAAATAATGAGAATCATTTCTATACCCATTCCCATTTCCCCCTTTTTATGGCGAACCAAACGGCCTCTTAATGCTTTATAGCTAAATACCAACTAATGAGATTTTTCAAAGTTAATCTCTAACTCGCAGGGGTTGATTTTTTTCAAAGTTAAACTCTACCTTGCAATGATTACAAGCTTACTCCAAAATTAAAACAAACAAAAGTAATGTTACATTTTACATTATATATAAAAACATCAGTTTAAATTTATTTTTATTTATTAAAATTGTGTTATAAATTATATTCAGAGTACTTTATTGTGAAATTTTGTAAATTAAATTAAAATGAACATATAGTAAACTAATGTTCCTTTTATTATGGAATATATGTATATATATATATATATAGAATAAAATTATTATTACAATATTTAAAGATACGGATTTTCATTTTTTTTATATTCGTGGGTGTACCTTTGATATTTTAAACTCTACTTTTATTTAAAATTTCAATACTAATTAAAAACAAATAAGAGCAAAATTTTGGATTTGAGTAGTTAATTAATATGTAGATCTTTTTTTGGATGGTGAATATGTTAGATTTTCTTATTTTTAGGAGTAAAAGGGAAGGACAGTATATCTCTTAAATTATGAAAGTGGCACATGCAAAGTGATCCTAACCTACAATTTGAGTAAATATTTAATGATGCTTCCCACCCTTATGGCCATTAAAATTTAGATATATGTAGTATTTTATTTTTCAAAACAAAATACTAAAGTTTAATGCATTAGCTTTAGACTTGTCATAAAGACCAACTTCTTGACTGAGTTTCAACAATGAAGTAATTTTATAATTTATCAAACTTTTTTTTGTTTTATATTAATCATCGTTTTGGAAAAGAAATTTATTCAAAAATATATTTGTTATTTACAAAACTAAGAAAATATTTAATATTTTATCAAAATTAATCTACTTATTTCAAGTAATAATAAATATTTTATATATTTTAAATTACATTTTATAAAATAATACTATATTTATTCTTGATTAATTTGTCAAAACTAATATAATTTTTATAAATGGAGTATAAATTAAACATAATCATCTAAAATTTTAACTAGAGACTCACTCCCAATGCACTACTCTCTTTACCAATTTTTGATTGATTTTTAACTTTACTTTATTTGTATGCTTTATTATGATAATGTTGTCCTAGCTAAACTTGTATAAAAGAAGAACAATTATTCTAATCTAGTATTCTTTTTCCCTGAATCTTTTTCACCGTTGAAATGATTGTTCCACTTAAATTTTCATTTTCCTTAACTTTAACTATAATTTTTTCAAATATTTGGCCACACAATTGAGTTTATTATAGTAAAACTCACAAATTTATTTTCTATCATGAATTTAGAATATGGTCACATATACCTTAAATATAATAAGGACCCACGAATAGATGAATCATAAACAATTGATGGATGATGTAACTAATCATTTTAATCACATAATCAATTTGTGAAATACGGATACCAGTATTTCTTGAACTTATGTCTTCTCCTAATGAATGTGTAGTCAGTCCTCTTCTTGTACCTAAATGAAAATAAGCCAAATTAATCGAAGAATTGCTTTATTTTCTTATCTCATTCAGTCATTTGTAATGATGGGCTCGTGTAGCCATGAAAAAGATTTTTTATAGATTTCAAGTAATTTACCCACAAAGAAATTACTAACATTTTGATAATTGTAGACTTTTTTTATATTCTCTTTACCTAAACTTGAAAGTATATAATTTGGCCTAATTACTCAAAACCCTCCACTTTTAAACTTTTTTTCAATTACACCCTGACGTAGGAAAACTCTCTCAAAACCCTCTCACTTTTAAATTTCATTCCAATTGCACACTGACGTAGGAAAATCCTCTCAAAATCCCTCCACCTTTAGATTTTTTTCCAATTGTATCCTAAATTGGAAATTTTTGTGGTTTTAATTTTAAAAAGTTAGTGGATGTTACCACCAAATCATCTATGAAGTAGAAAATGTATTTTTAAAATGATAAATATAAATTAATTTGTGAATAATTTGGGGTAACCAATGACCTCTTATCTCGACTGGCTAGGAGTGCAGTCCAGACCTTAAAGGTTTTGAGTTCAACTCTCCATGAAGACAAAATGGTAGAGATTAGCATGTTTGGACTTTAAGTTTGCAAGAAAATATTATATACGTCGGCTGCGACATTTTCTCAGTCATGATGGTGAGTTTTATAGGCAATGCATTCAACGCAAACGGCATGGATGGCTTGAATGATGTAAAATTTGTACATATTTATAAATACTTATATACATCAAATGTTATAAATGTAATAGTGGTATTTATCTTGTATATCTCTGATAAAAAAAATAGTAAATAACTTTTCATATATTTTTAAAATCACTTAATTTATTTATTGTAGTAAAAAATATTATGTAAAAAATTAACTTACATTCTCATGAATTTCCACTTTAAAACTACTATGGAATAAAAGAATTTAATTTTTAATGAGTTTCTCATTTATGTAAACTTTTTAATCTATATAACCTACTTACTCAATTATATTTTAAAACTATGTATTTTAATTCATTTTAAACATTTTTTAATTTGCATAAACTTCCCAGTATATGTATTCTATTTAATTTCAATAAAAAACTAATCTACATAAATTATAATATATTTAATTTTAGTTTTCTCATAAGTTTTGGATTTCTTTAAACTTTCTAATCTATTTTTTTATATGAAATTATTGATTTATTTTATAAAATTTATTATAACAACAAAATTTAAAATAGTAATAAAATAAAATTTAATCCTATGTAATTGTGCGAACACAAATTAGTTTTAAAATAGTTTCTAATAGCACTATCAAATTAGGTTTAAGTTATCGACTGCTGCTTAGCAATCTAAAACTCAATCATTTAATTTCTAACCATTGATAGTTTATATTGTTATATTATTTTTATTTATTAATTTATTAATTCATCCAGTCAAAGAGTCTTGCCATGAGAAACTTTAATATGATTTTTTTCTTAAATACGTCAATAAATAAATGTACAAGTATAAATTTAAATTAATTTCTAATATCAATTTAAAATTATAGGGAAAAAACTATATTAAATGCATAAATCATTTTGTATTAATTAAAAATAGAAACTGTTTAATTATAAGTCTCTTCCTAACTTTGTAAAAAAAACAAATCAACTATCTATCCTTCAGAAACGATAAGCCTTATGATTTTCTGTCTTCTAAAAGTCTTTATATTTCTAAAAATAATTAAAACGTACAATATTCTAAAAAATAAATATAAGAATAATAATAATTTTGTAAATATAGAGTAATATTTTGAAAATACATTTTATATTACTTTCAGAAACTGCATGTGAGCACAATTAACATTATTTATATAAAATAAATGAAATTATAATAACATTTAAATATCATATATTTAAAATCATTTAAAAAATAAAATTAGCTATGGTGCTGCAAGATTAATATACAATATGAATATAATTAAAAAAAGACTAACAATAAAAAGCTAGGTCAGTTAAAGAACAAGTAAGAACTGCATGAGTAGGATTTATTGTTGAAAAAGTATTATTTTTGGGTATTAACCATGGAAGAAATATTCATATGCAGTTGTTGTAGGAGACACCAATTCTATTTGTTTCTTCTTTCTTTAGTAATTAATATTAATTATATTCCCTTTATCATTAAACCATATCTACTCCATATCCACACATCTGTATTATTGGAGCAAAGAGTTACATTCTAATGATAAAAAATACTAATTTTAGTTAGAAAATAATTTACTACATATATCTCAATATTATTTTACACCTAATATTTTACCATGCTTTCAGATTATTATCACTAATACCATGTCAAATTTATTAAGTATAAACCATTGAAGAACTTTTAAGTTTTCAGGTCTTAATTTTAAATTTTTAATAATTTACGTTACCTCATTAAACAATATTCCATTATAATTTTTTTAATTAATAGACATAGACCGATAAGCTCTAACTTAAATAATATGATAGTGTTTTATAACTTAAATAATATGACAGTGTTTTATAATTTTTCAAGCTCTGTAACCACTTTAAATAATATAAATTTTAAATTTTCATTATAATATAATATATATATTGTGAGAGAATAAATTCAGTAATTTTACATGGTAATTTAACCAAAGAATTATATAATCTTATGGTAAAAGCTAGTGAATGATTACACTTTCCTAAGAAAGAAACTGTAAGAAAACAAATTCCAGAGAAAAAAAATGAAAATTTTCTATTTATCTTTTCCTTTGTCCTGCCCCAAATCTCAGTAACAGAATCCACAAACTAGATAATGAAAATGAAATTTCATAACATAAAAATACTTTTAACAAAAATAAAAAGTAAAACGATTCGTTTCAATACGTTATGTTTTAGTACATAAAAGAATAAAATAAAATGCACACGCGTGAAGTTTGTTTCAGGTTTCTGTTTCAACAACTCTCTCTTTATTTCTTTAACAGATCGTAACGTAAACAGAATTTTTTAATATTATTTTTATTACAATTTTTTTTGTTTTTATTTAAATAATTAAAATAGAGAGGGGTTGGGCTCGTGCATGCGTTTTGTCTGTTTATAACAAAAACCGTTTCGCTTTGCTGTCGTTTTATACTTTTGATGGAGATGATGTCAGAGCGGGGCCAGGGGGCGTTACACGTGCGGCTTCACAGTGGCCGAACACGTGTACGGTTTTGATCTATGTTGAAAGTCTCTGGGTTCGGTTTAAGTGATCTATGTAACGAAATCTTTGAGGATATAAAGAAGTGGGGTCGGCTGGTTTTGTTTGCGTTGTCCTTTTTTTGAATTCAACTGTCCTCACGTGTTTTCTTTTTTTATTTTCTTTTTTTGAATTGCTCTTTGAATTTATTCAAGCTTAGGTAACTGATGGATAAGCTATGTGATAGAATTAGTTAATTTAAATAAAATATAATTAGATTCTAATTTAAATTAAAATAAACAAAGAGCAATTGATAAGGAGTATTTCTGCATGAGATTTTAATTGATTTATTTTTACACTGCCCAAAAAAACTTATATGAACTAATTCGAATTTCTGAATTCAAAAAATTTTAATTTTCTTTTTATTTTTCTTTTATTTATTTAGTTTAATATTAACATCTCTCTAAAATAAATATTCTTTCTTCTCTCTAAAACTATAAATTTTGAGGAGGTGGTTTTTAGTCTTTTAGATGGAAAACCGCCTTCTCCACCCTTTAATCTTTCTTTTCTCCTAATAATTATGATCGTTTAGTTTTTATTTGTATAAAAAAATCCATACTTGGAGATCCCGATATCGACAGTTGTGGCAATAGGCGCATGATTGGGCGCCAATTTATCCACTATTAGTAGATAAAATGATTTCTTTCACTTCTATCTTCCATTTCTTAAAATTTGAAGGAACATATTTTTTAGAAGGTGGTTTTTTTTGTCGAAAAACCATCATCTTGTTCTTTCTTATGAATTTCTTCATATTTTTCGTTTTGAAGTTTTTCTTTTTCTTGTGTTGGTTGGAAGGATCTTTAATCAAATGACCAAACTTGTTTCTTCCAACCTCTAAAAAACTCACATACAAGAATTTTATTTTTTTTACTTTTTAAATTGAGGATCTTATATCCGATCAAGGTTCTTGGATTCTTTGATCGGATCTAGGATCCTCAACTAAAAAAATAGAAGAAATAAAATCCTTATATGTGAGCTTTTTAGAGGTTGGAAAAAACTACTTTGGACAAATGACTAAAAAGGGTCAACATTTCATGAAAATTTCACAAAAGTCCAAACGTTTCAATTTTATTTAATTTGTCATGAACGCATGATTTCGTTTTAATTATATTCAACTAAACAATTTTACTTATGTGGCGCTGATGTGTGGCATGCCACATCAGCGTCACGTATATGCCACATAAGCAAAATTACATAGTTGGATATTATTGAAACGAAATCATGCGTTTCAATACAAATTGGATAAAATTGAAAGATTTGAATTTTTATGAAACTTTCATGAAAAATTTGGCCTTAGTTGGTCATTTGGCCAACTAGTTTTTGGTAGAGGTGGTTTTTTTGGGAGGTTTGAAAACCACTTTTCTAGTTTTAACTAGTGGTTTTTTCATTAGCTTAATGTCTTAAAAAATGTTGACCTTTCATCCTCTTTTTAATCCTACCCTGACGTTGCAAATCTGTCAATTTTACCCTATTTTGCATTTTTTTTCATTTCAATTGTACCCTAAAGCATAAAATTGACATTTTTTTATTCGACAAAATTCTCTAAATTGACTTTTTTTGCATTAGATTAACTTTTTATATTAAATTGACCATTTTTAATAAAATTTATTGAACTTTTGTCAAATAAGTAAAGATTAATTTTATGCTTTAGGGTACGATTGAAATGAAAAATTGCAAACTGGGATAAAATTGACAATTTTTCAACGTCAGGGTAGGATTGAAAAGGGGATGAAAGGTCGTGATTTTTTTAAGGAATTAAACCTTTTCCATTACTTTAAAATTGGAGTCTTAGAAGTCTTTAATTTGTTTATTTTATTTAAAGTTTTGTTGTTGATGATTACTAATGTTTTCATTAGATCTATCTCTTTAATTCCTATTAAAGTGAATGTTTGGAAAGTATGAACTTAAAGGATCAAGCGGTTTTACGGTTTTAATCGAAAAGAAGAAAAAACAAATTTCGCTACTCACTAGTTGAGGGTCTTGAACCAAAAAATAGAGGCAACATCTTTGCTGATCAAAAGCTTTTTTTTTTCTTTTCCGATTATTTTTTTCTTGGATTCTTATAGTTTTATTTTTCTTTATTTGTTTGTTGATTAGAGTCTTGAAAATCTATTTGATGGTTTGTACAAGACCTTCATTTTATACTTTAATCTCTTCAATGAATATATCTTTGAAAAAAAAACAGTGTTTATACTCATTATAATTCTATTATATGTAATCTTTAAAAATTGAAAATATTATTAACAACTTTTTTTTTTGCAATTCTAAATTGTTTCATTTTTAGTGAATTTATATAATATGGCGTCGACTGCATAAAAAATTAACCTTTCTCTCTAATATTTTTCTCTCCCTTCTTTTTAAAAACTTCTCACCATCTTCTTTATATGGTGGGAGAAGGTGATTATCCGACTCCAATAAAAAATCACCTCCTCTCCGCCCATAAATAATAAATAATATATCATTTTAATATTTATTCAATAAGATCTGTATGCCATGTAGCTCTCCGGCCAGTTTGGAGTTTATCCTTTTTTTTAAATATTTTTTTATGCTTTTATATTCATTTTGTGGTCTATTTTCTTAGATCTCTTAAGAATTTTTAGTGGTTGCTCGGGCTATAGAGTCAATTTCTTATAGATCGAAGATTTTAAAGGGCTTTTCTATCTAACTTCATAGAATTCCATGGACAAAGATACCAGAAATACTCAACTTCAACGAATCTAGCGGTTCCAAGGTCTCATCAAAAATGGTTCAAACTCAAGACCCTTGCACTCAACGGGACTTTGTTCCTATCATTTACCGTTCAAGATGACACAGATCAACAACTTGTTTCTTTTTATTTTCGATTAATTTTTTACTTGTTTTCTTTGTTATTTTGCTTGTTTCCTTTTATTGTTTATTAAGTCTTTCATAAATTAGAGTTGAAAAGATCACATAGTTCACTCTTGTCATATAACTTTATAAGTTGTATTTGATCTTATTTTAACGGAGTCTAACTTTTAAAATAAAATAAAATTAGACTGCTGCTTCCGTTGTCTCCAAATCCAGTTGTCACTTTAGCATATAAGTTCAATACAATTTAAAATGGTGATAAAATTATTTTGTTAATGAATTATCAATTTTTAAAAATTGTAGTAAGATTATAAATTATTACAATAAGTGGGATTTATGTAAATACTTCAAATATTAAATCACATTTTAAATCATCATAGTAAACCTTTAATTAAGACCCACTTACTTTATGATTGATGATTGGAAAATTGATCATCAAAGAAAAACTCATAATATATTACAAAAACGACCTATAACCTAGCTATATGTTCTCTTTTGCAAACAAAAGACCTAAAAAAGCAGTCTTTATTAAAAGATGATTCTTTATACACAATTTTACAACTTTCTTAATTTGACTCTTTTAATTAACATTATTAATTATTCTCTTAGAAGCCAATAATGCCTTTAAGAAAAATTAAACTTTATAAAAACAGCTAACAGCAAATTTACTTTGTTTCCTCCTTCAATCTGAATCTTCCTTCCATGAAAGGAACTTACAAAAATAAGTATAATCTTTAATAACTAACAATAAGACCGTTAATTAACAAGAAAAACATCATTAACTATGAAGAGTATAAACCAAAAAAACCTTTCATTCTCAACTCTACTTAAGGTAGTTAATAACTAACCAACAATTTTTTAAAAAATTATTGGCTACCTTTAATATACTTGTTCGATAATTTCAACTAATTTCATATGATGGAATAGTTGTCGACAACTAATCACTTTCAAGAAGTATATATTTCTGTTATTTAACAATCTAACTATGTAATTAATTGGTTAATTAGTTAATCAATCAACTAACTGTTTAAGCATTGTTTAGGCTAACGAATCCAATGGTAAGTGCGGAATTAACTAAGCCAATATTCCCTAATCAAAACAAAATGCAAAAGAAGTGTTGCTTTTTTTTTATTTTGTTTTAAATCCCAAATTTTTAATAATAATGAACATAAAAAAATCAAACTTGTAACTCGCGGATCAAAATATACTCCATTTCTATTTAGGATTAGCATTAAATGCCAGATCTTAATTTTTAGATTATTCTCACTATATTGTTAAATTGCCAAAAAAATTTATAAAAAACAAATTATATCAAAACGTTGATGTACATCGTAAATTAATTGAAATAAAAATATTAAAAAAAATTATAAAACTGAACTGTAAATCTACTTAAAAAAACTAAACAACAATAAAAATTTACAGATGTAGATGAATTCAACTGATGAGAATTTTCTGGCACCATTTATATCTTTAGAACTTTTATTTTTAACTTGCTATATATGTCAACGATGTAATCAGAACCTTAATTTATCAAGAATTTGAAAATGAATGTCAAACAAACTCTAAAAAATCTTTATCTAACCAATAATTGACACACTAACTTTAAATTTACGTCATTTAAAACACATAAAAATCACTTGTAAATTTCCAAAACGGAGTAACCTATTCAAATATATAAAAATAAATAGGCTTTAAATTAAAGACGATAATTTTCGGTTAAAGGCCGAAAATCACCATATTCCGTCCTCAAAAACAAAAACAATTGAAGCTTTGTTTCTCTAAAAATCAAAACGGTGGAGATCACAGCAACTCTTGTTAACCTATCAACTACTTATGTTTTGAATGGTTTGATCTAAACTTTCTTTTGTCTAACTTTTGTATTGTTTTTTAATTTTCGAGAGTGTTTGATTAAACTTTCTTTTGTCTAACTTTTTAATTTTGGGGATATGGCTGACCCTAATTTTGTTGCATGCATAAATGTGTGAAGGATATTGAGTGTTCTTCTTTTATTGACACTTTGATAGGGAAACAAAGGGTGACCAAAAAGCCCATTAAAAGTTACAATTTTGTGTCACTTGGAAAAACTGTTGGTATTCTTAGAAACTTGACCAATCCACAACAAACTTTTACGTCTATATATTACTAATAATTTATATTATTAACACACATCTTTTTTGTAACAAAACAATATAGTATAACGTCTTTTCAAAAATAATCTAGATTTAGTGATGACAAAAAAAATTAATATTTTTTCCAATTTTAAAATTATATTTACATTTTAAAAATTATAAATTTTGTCGTAATTAAAAATATTACTCTCTAATAAATTCAGGGTAAGTATTCGGTCAGCTCGCTTAAAACCGAACTTTTTAGAGTATTTTTTAAAATCAATATTTTTAGTTAGTAATTTCGCAAGAGCGTTAATTCGTAATTTTTATAGTTTTTCAAATATGCGAATTTGCTTACAAATTAAATCAAAGAAGTTGAACGAAAAAATATTTTGCTTAGTTAAAAATATTAGAGCAAAAACATAAAAAGTTAATAGTTGTTGTAGGCTAATTTAAATTCTTATAAGAACAATTGGCCGAGTCACATGGCACCAAATTCCCATCTAATCCGACGAAACTCACTTAATGTAGGAATTTTTTAATTTATATAGTCCATATAAAGTTTTAAACCAAGAAATTATTCATTCACAAAGAGCACAAAGAATCAAATGTAATAAGCTCTACTGACTTCAAGATTGTCGTTTAGATTATGTTATTTAATATAAAAAAAATTGAACATACAATTAATCAAGCTTAATTAATTAATTAATTAACCTCATAGAGTCAAATTTCAAAATTATTATGTTGGTTTCTTAAATTTATGGTCTTCTCATGGAACCCTCTAGCTAATTGCATTTCCAAGAATCTCAAATACCCACCAAGCTGTATACATATCTAGTTAAATATTTAAATAATATCATTTTAACTACTACGAAAAATTAAAAATAATAGTATTAGTAGTAGTATTTAGTTTTGGAGGTAGAAAAGAACTAAAACGAGAAAATGTACATTTCCATAAATCCAAATGGAGGTCCTCTTAGCACGAGGTAGCACGAGGGACTCTTATGGTGTAATTACCTATAAGACAATATAATTAACAGGCATGTATGATTATTATTTTTAATTATAAAGTATACATAATTTTGAGTTATTACCAAACTATAATAATCTTGTCATTATCTATCTCTACAAGTGTAAATTAATTTTAATTAATCATCCCTCGATCTTATTAGTCATGTCGGCATATTATTCTGTTATAATAATTTTATAATGTATATTTCAAACCGCAGTTAATATCATGGTAGCTATGAGAAATGGGTATCAAATTGACAGATTTGATGGCCCCATAAAATAATATCAAAGCTAAATCCATTCCAAAATTTCTGTACTATTGTTTCTTATTTCTTTAGTTTTGACAAATTTTTAATATTTAAGTGATTTATAAATTATTTATTTTGTCTACATATGGTTCTTTATCGTTAGGCATAAAACATCGTTATTTCATGCAATAGTGAGACTAAAAACAACGGCACAATTCGAATTAAGGTTAGAGACAACGATAACGACTTCTAGAGAGAACAATGACTTTGAAAATAAAGATTAATGGTAGGTGGTGAAGAGGTAGACATAGATTAGATTAGATAGGCACGACGAATATGAATTACCACCGGTTCAAAATTTAATATACTGATAGTAAGTATATAATTTTAAATAATTACATATTTATATATTTATTTGTATCAATAAATAAATTCTTACTACTATTAATTAATAAAAACAGTTAATAAAATCTAAATTTTAGATCTCTTAATTTTTTATTCTTGCACAGTAATATGCAAGTTCAATGGTGGTTCCTGCAATGCAGGACCACCGAGTTTAATGATCACTTAGTGTGGAACGTTCAGGGATTAGACTCTACTAGAACGTTCCGGAAGCTGTGCGAACATATTAATAAAATCAAGTCTAATATTATTTGGGTGACCCGCTTAGTGGTTATAATAGTCCTAATCGATGACTGTATTCTTACAGTTCTCATCATCTCTTTTAGAATAGTTCACTCAATATATTGAGGAATAGTTCGTTATTGTTATTTTTATTATTATGAATGGAAATTTCAGTCTTAAAAAAAAATTAAATATTTCCTCTATCTTTGTAATTAAACAAACACTTTAATCATGTCATAATTAATTAAATTATGGATCCCTCCTCATGATTAAATTTGTATATGAGTGAGAGTAAGAGACCTATAATTTAATGATTTGTGGGGTTCAATTTGGAAAGGTCCAATACATTCATCATTCATGCATCTCCTTCACTTTTACAAAAATAGTAAAAGAAATTTAGTTAAATTATGCATGGTCTATATCATATATGTTCATGTATAATACATACAATTAGTTGGCTCACCTGAAACTTTAATGGCTTAATATATAGTTTAATTTCTGAAATATAGATTAATTTTAATAAGTATATTTTGATTAGAAAATGAATAGTTGAGATTTAAATAAAATAAAATGAAAAATGTTAGATTTTTTCAATAAATATGTCTAGTTAGTTATAATTGATGTATATATATTAAAATTGAATTAAAATTAACTTTTTTTCTAAAAAACATAACCATAAATAAAAAACATTAAAATATGAGGTATTTTTGAGTGTTTAGTTAAAATTAAATTATTTGCTGTGGTCCTAGTTGGGTCAAAACATAATGGATCACCTAACATGGACTTCAACACATTTCATTTGGGCTGATACTTGCATGTCCCAAGATTAGATAATGAGTTCATTAAGTGAATTTTTTCATAAGATTGATAGAAAATTATAGTGATATATATTTTAGTTTTATACATTTATTTTTATTTGTAAAGAAATGAATAAACAAAAATATTAAAGTGAATAAAACAACTAATTCTATAAAATTGAATATTTCAATAAATTATAAAATGAAACAATTATCTATTATACTTTCTATATATAGCCAAAATCAATTTTGGTTCCGCCAATGAATATAATTAAGTGTTAGATTATTATTATTTTTCTTGACAAATTTGATATTTTCCAACATCATTTGGGCAGACACTAACTATCTATAGTTGCAAAAATTCAAGAACTGTGCTCACTCAAACTCAAAGAAATTGGAGAACAAAGCAGAATGGGGCGGCCATTTCCTCCACAAAAATATTAGTGTGTTTGCGACATTATATGGAGTTAGTTGGAGATGTGCCATATTTGTGTCTAAAAGGGAACATCTATCGCAGCCATTTTTGAAAATAAAGTTGGGCTTTTAAATGCTTATCAAAGCATTTACCTTTTTATTTGTGACAAAAAATATTCTCACCAATCATAACTATAATACAAATTATAGGGTATGTTTCTAGCATAAAATACACATTTAGTTAGCAAAGAATATATGTAGCTTGATGGGTATTTGTGACAATAAGTATCTAGAATTCCATAAATATTAAAAAAAGTAAAGGTATTCACAGACTCAATTATCTATTTTTAGTGTTTTTTTTTTGGTACAGGGTCCATGAGGTTTTCTGAACGGGTCTCAACTATGAGACGGCACATTTAAGCCTTCCACATTCAGACTAATCCCCACTCGAGCCGTGTAGGTCCCTTGCGGGAGGCAAACTCTGGCCTCAAGTTTTAAACGGCTGCATACATGAGTACGGTTCGAACCCGCGACCTCACTTAAGCTAGAAAAGCGCCTTGCCAACTCATCTATGCTTTGGGGTTCTATTTTTAGTGTTTTTAGTTTTGTAGTTATATTGAAAAAAAATACATATAAAAAGTATAATAGTATAATAAAAACAACAATAACCAACTCATTTAGAGATTTCCCTTTTCATCAAAGTTTTTCATTTGTTTTTTTTTGTCTGACTTAACACAATTGATACATTTTGTGACGAAAGGACTTGATCTCTATAAAATTAAAAGTGACATAACTAATTTGGAAATTACAGTAGAAGGATCCAATTTTTTTATTTTTAAAAGTGATAACACGGAAATCTAAATATGTGTTTTTCTTCATATTCTATTGTCAAATGTATTACCTTGTTTATTTGTTGAACAAAAATAAACCCATATGTTCATTAACTCCTGTTTTTGAATATGTTAAAAAATATAATTTTTAAAAAAATTAAGTATGCAAGTAAAATGCTTGTTCCATGAAATGTATCTATAAAATAATTTTTATTGTCAAATGTGCTATATCCTTATGTATAAATAATGTGTCCTGTTAGTTTGTTATTCAGTCCCCATCAAAAATCACTATCCGCCCAGCCTAAAAGAATCAAGATTAACTTGTCGACAAATCTAAGAATAGCATATACTTAAAAGGCTGAATTTAAAAGTTGAGGGACTGTATGTGAAAATTATCCATTATGTTTTCCCTTGGCAAATGCAGCCTTTGTTGAAACTAGAAAAAAGTTGAAATTACCAAATGTACAACTTTGTTTGGATTGTGTTTTATGCTCCAAAAGGAATAATTTATAATGGATTTGGCCTTTATTCACAATTTTCTATTTCCTAACATTATAAGTTAAGCAAGAAAATATTATAGCAAAGATTTTGTCTCCTCCATCAAATTTTAGTAAATGTTTTCATGCATCACCTCTTTCATTCCACTCTACATCTTTTAATCTGAATTCTTTCTCGATTTTTTTTATTTATATGATAATTGATTTGCATCTGATAAAATTCTGAAAGTAAATGATTTGGTAGTTATTAAATTTTTGAGTTTTTTTTTTCCAGTAACTAAATTTTAATTTTATTTCAATGAAAAGAATTTTTAGTTGCTAGCATGAGAAAAAATTAAAATTTACTTGCTAAAATTTATTCTAAATAACATTAAAGTTTAGTCAAAAAAAATAGTTATCAAAATAAGAAAATTTAAAAATTTAATAATTAACTCTACGAAGAGTGTTTATCCCATGCATTGGTTGTGCCATGTCATAATTACAACAAACCAATGGGGATTTGCGATAGGGAATCTTTCATTTATTACTTAATTTTTTTTATTATGATTTTTTTCACATGGCTAACGCACCATTAGTTTTTTACACGAATGATATGGCACAACGGTTGTGTGCAATAATTTTTCCTCTACGAAATATGTAGATCATGTTTAAAATGTTGATAGTCACAATCAAACTTCATCTAAGTTTTCAGTTTTGAAATTGATTTTTTAGAGAAATTTTTGTGTGAACCAAGTTCACCACATAAAATTATGAACTATCTATTAAAAATATGACACGTGGCGTAATTAATATGAAGAACCAATTATTTAACAAATTTAATTTTTAAAGCTAATTGTTACTACCAACCGATTTGTGGAATATGCAAACAATCTATACACTTACTATTTAGGAACAAAGGGTCAACGCGCCCTTTAAACTTGCGACACGAAATCATCTAACCCAATTTATATTTTTTTGAGCAACTAACTCCAAAACTCTTCATTTTTGGGTCAAATAACCCGATAATTTATATTTTTATTTAAAAAAAATAGATTTAGAATAACTATATCGCAATAATTAGGGAAGTATCTAATTATTTTTTTGCATCCCTCACTTCCGATTTGTACTTTACGCGTTTTAAAAATATAATTATGAGACTATTTGACTCAAAAGTAAAGAGTTTTGAAGTTGGTTGTTCAAAAAGTATAAATTGAATTAAATGACATTCTGTTACAAATTCATGGGCGTGTCGACCCTTTCTTCATTGTATTAGGTGTCCCACCAAATATTCTTTTGTCTACTGCTCTTTTTCTTACTAAACATTCTTGTAGATACATGCATCCACAATTTCATATATTTCTTTAACAATTAACACATGCATAATATCATATTACTAATACTCTCTTATTAGTTAATTATCTTGCTCTTTTATCTAAAAATATTTTACTTTTTTACTTTTTTTTTATTTATAGTTTAAACTACTCTCTCTGATATACATATATCAGTTTATTTTTTTTACAGTCACTTTAAATTTTTAATTTACACCTTTCTCTTCTGCATTTTCTTATCCAATTCATCCCCAACTCTTTCAAACTAAACTTCTTCTCTATTTCGCATTATATATTAATCTATGTTATTTTCAAAAAAAAAAAATATTGCATGCACCACTTCTCTTCATTTTTAATCTCGTCATTAAACAAAATTTAGCCAAAATTCTTTCGCGGCACTAATTTTTTTCCTCTTTGTAATTTCTCAAAAATTTATATAGTTATGTCTAAAATCATTTGAAGATTTGATTTTAGGCCTGTTAGATTAAATTTTGAATTTTATTGTTGATATTTATGAATTAATAAATGTATTTTAGTTGTTAATTAATTTTTCATCACGTTTTTGTATTATTTTTAATACTGTATATAATAAAGTCAATGAAATGCTTTAATATATTTTCTTGTATTTTATAAGGCTTTATAAAATATCAGAATATTTTATAACTAGTTTCAAACAATTTAAATAGTTTCACAAAACTTTATTTAGTTTTAATTAGCCCCAAATGGTTTCATTGAGTTTTAGAAGATTTTATAATTTTTATTTTGCTTGAAAATGTTACTCTTTAGTTTCATAATTTTTTTAAGCTTTCAATTTGCTTCAAAAAATTAATTTCAATTTGTCGGTAAAAATTATTTTAGCTACGGATTTGAAATCTGTTGCTAAAATCCGTCACTAATTGATTGTTTTCTAGTAGTGATTTTTACAAAAGTTGCTACTGATTTTACAAAGTTTCACAATTCAATGAGAGTAAAAAATTAAACGAGCAACAAGTAGGACAGTAAAAGTAAACAAGCAACACTAAAATATTTTTTTAAATAAATGTTTTAAATGAATATTTTTTCCAACGTCCTTTTTCTATTTGGGAAAGGATCATTTATACCTATAAAGTTTGCCGATAGAATGAAGCAAGCCCTCAAAATACAAAAAGGTTCAAATATGCCTCAAACTTCTTAAAACGGTAATAATCAAACCTCTATTTTGACTAATAAATGAAATGTTGGGGGCCTAATTCTCAAAATTGGAGGGGGGAGGGGGGAGAGTGGGGGTCTGATTGTGTTCATTTTCAAAATGTTTGGGGCATATTTGAACCTTTTCAGACATTAAAGATTTATTTAATCCTGAAGCCAAATTTTGAGGGCATAAATAACCATTTTTTTTATTTTTGTAGTTTGTTGGGTTTTGAAATTGGGCTTTATTAGATATTGGATATTTAACCGAATTCAGCTTGAACAATTAAGTTGGGGAAATTCCAGAAGAATATTAATGGGCCAACTTTCAAAACCTAGAAAAAGAAGAGAAAATTAGGAAGAATACTCTATTTTTTAAAATAATATAATTTTTTACCTCAATAAGAAAAAGATCGAGAAAATACCTCGATCTTTTAAGACAATTTTTTTTACTTTAAAATATGTTTATATTATAATTATACTTACTTTTTATTATTATTTTATTCTAACTAAATTTCTTTCACTCTAATCATATTACCACGTGCCATTTTTTTATTTTTTTTCTTTCTCCTTCTTTCTCTCTCTTTCTCTTTCTCTCTTTCTTCTTCTTCTTTGTTCGCCATTTTTTTCTTCTTTATTTCTTTTCTGTTTTTACATTTTTCTTCTTCATCGTTCCTTCATCGCTCCGCCGTTGCTCCGCCATCGTTTCGTCGTCATTCCGCCGTTCTTTCATGTTTGATTTTAGCAATTTTTTTTAATTTGTGGTGATTAATACGATTTATGTTAACTTTCAGATCTAAATAAATTACTCTTTGATTTTTTCAATTTTAGATCTAAAAATCTGCATGAAAAACGATTTTCTGCACAAAAAAACGATTTTCTGCAAACAAAACAGCATGTGATTATCATATGAGTATCACTGCATTATCATCACATTATCATAACATTGCAGAAAAATATTTTTTTTTTTAAAAAAACCTCTGAGTATCACTGTATTATCATAACATTGCGGGAATTTTTTTTACATAAAATAATGTTTGATTAATCATATCGTTATCATAACATTATCGTATGATACCAAGATGATGATATTTATGGTATCAAGATGATAATGTTATGATAATATTTATGATTATGTTATGATAAAACAGTATCTGATTATCATGTCAGTATCAGTATATTATCATGTTGTTATCATAACACTGCAGTAAGATAACTAGATAATAATGAAATATAATAAGGTTATGATAATTGGAGGATAACGTACGCAAAAATATAATTACAAAAGGATTTATGATAATCAGATGATAACGGAGTAAAATCATAAATATTTTTAAATCCAGAGTAAAAACATAAATCTGAAAAAAAACGTGAAGTATTTTTTGCAACTTTTTCGTGTTGAGGTAAAATGTGCAAATATTTTTATTTTTGGAATAAATACCTAAATTTCCCGAAAAAGAAAACATAAATTTATAAATATTTCAAATCTTTTGTTTACTTTACAAGAGATAAGTTGGAATATTAACATGACAATTAATTAATTCCAATATCTTTATCAGTTTAAAAGTTAATCTCAAACAATATAATGATTTTTCACATATTTTTCATATAATTTGGAGAGAAATAGATGCTTATTTTCTGTATACTAATCTATATATTAATTTTATTTTTAAAAATAAAAATATATTGCATAATCAAGAAACTCTACGATCGACTTGCATATAGAATTGCATTTTAATAAGGATATTTTCCTTCTAGAAGTTGGAACTGTTCACCTTAAACAAAAGCCATTTTTGTAAGAAAATGAGCTGCTTTGTTTATGTTCCTACTAACATAAAAAGAAACTTCAACAAATAGCCTAATCTTCGACCAAGTTATGGCAGTTTTTCTTGGACAAATAAACTAATGTCATTACAACATATATTTTTGTTGTTGAAAGCTTCACTGCAACCTTGGAGTCAGATCTGATCAAGAAGGGAGTTAAATTGCTTCCTTTGCTACATAATTAAAACGATAGAAAAAAACAACAAACAACAAATTTAAATATACTATTAAAAAATGACATATGGAGTAACGGAGAAATATACTATTGAAAAAAACGGCATCACACTATTGAGAAACGCGGGTTTTTGCCCAGATAATTCCCCTTAAAAAAAGATATCTCCACTTAGTGCCTTTCCCATGAATCATTTTAAAATTAAATAAATAATAAGTATATTATTTCAATAAGTATATTTTTTTATTTCAATTATTAATTTTAATTTTTATTTATTTTACTCTTTCCGACTGATAATATTTTTCGTATTTGAAAAATATTTTTAATTCACAATACATACACTTTTAGAATACCAAAAAATCGTTTATTGCTATTTTTCTAACTTTACTCTCTATTAATTTATTAAAAAGATACAATAAAATAAATAAAAAAATAATTATAAATATCAATAAATTTTAAGATAGAATTAATTTAGTAAAAGTGATTATAAATTAAAATGTAATAATTAAATTTCTAATTTTTAAGTTAAAATCAAATACGATAAATATTATGAAACGGAGGGAGTAGCGATTAAAAATCTTTTTTGGTGAATAAAATTAAAATATGGTAATAAAAATTAAAAAATTGAAATTTATTAAATAAAATAAATAAAAGTTCAGGTATGTCATGATTAATTATCCTATCATCCAAGATTACAGATGTTTCCGGCTTGACAACAACAATACTGGTTTTACAGCCGAACGCTCCACTGGTCAAAATCCCCAAATCCAAAATCCTCACCACCGCAAGGGTTTTAGCGCCACCGCTAACTTCTCATGCATTTCCTCCGCCTCTGAATTCCATCTTCCAAAATGGGCGGCGCCACCAGATTCCTCATGCTTCTCACCACTTCCACAACCCCCGCCCCACTTATTCTCAACCGCTACTCTTCTCTCCTCCGCCTCTCCCGCCACCGCCGCCAAATCCTCCCCTCTTTTCTCCAGCACCACAACCCCATAAAAATCAGAGACTCTCGCCAACTCCACATCCAATCCTCCGTCACCACCCCCACCGCCGCCAGTAATCATTTCTCAGACTCCTCCGTTCCTCGGGCGGACCGGGCCACGGAGACCCATTCCTGGCCGGAGTGGTCCAATTTAATCAATAATCTGTCCTTGTCTGGATATTTTAATAAGCAGATTAGAATTAATGATGAATTAATAGATGGAGTAAATTTGCCTCAGGATTTTATTAGTGCTGTCAGTGCTTGCTTTGCATTTGCTCTAGAGAAACCTCATCTTCTAGGGTTAGTTTTTTATTTAACCATCTAACTAATTAACTAGCTTGTTCTTATTTTTATTTTAGCTATAATTACATCATGATTTGAAATTTTAATTATTTTATTTTATTGCTGTGTAGGATGCTTCCAAGGAGAGATATTGAGGTAGTTGTTCATGAAGGAATGCCCTTTTTGTTTAAAAGTGGTGATGATTCAAAAAGGAGAATGATGGCATACTTGGGTATTGCTGGTAGTAATGTAAGTCTTACATAGGAGCTTATTTAACTTTTTGATATTCATATTCATTTAAAGTTGCTGTTAAAGATTATAATTGAAGACAATACACTATTTATTGTGAATGAATTTCATCGGTTAAATTTAAGGGTTGGTTTCGTTGACATGCATGCAGATTCAGTAACTATATTTTGTGAATTTTGCTAGCATTGTGAACGTTAATTTCATGAATTAGTATAGTAGTGTTGACTCATTAGAAGTGCTAAATGAGATTTAGGAGAGGGAGGGGGTGAGGGGTTTGGGGGGTGGAGGGGGTGAGGGGTTTGGGGGGTGGGGGGGTGGGGGTGGGTTACGGAGCAAAAGGAGGCTAGGACATGTCTTAGTAGTCTTACATAACTTCTTAAAACCATTCTTAAAATGCTACTACGTTTCCTAAGGCAACAATGGCCTGTCATAACACAGGCTAATGTTAATTTCACTACCTCATAGCACCTGCTTACGTCCGAAAAGTCCAACAAGATTATGAGCTCTGTTGTGTTACTCCATTGGGGGATCTTTAATTATATACACTACCTTAGACCAAGGTGAATGCCTTTGCTTACCATATAAGGATTCGAGAAATCTTTTGGCTTGTTTCTTGAAGATGTCACAAATGAAGGTTTGTTAAAAGCTTCTCGTATTGTCTATATCTAAACATACCATAATCTCTTGATATGAACTAGAATTTTATATTTGTCACTCATGAGTGGTGTCATCAAGTTTATTAACAAAAACACAACTCAGAAGTTAGAAGTGGAAGACTTTGTGTTTTATGTTTAATCATCACTTATGAAAAACCTGAAAGTAAATATGGTGTTTGCAGTTCTCTTTTACAGATCTGCCTGTAAAGTGATATCTCTAAAACTCGTGCAGTTTGCTTCTACCACCCACTTATGTACTTAACCCTTGTTCAACTTAGTTCGCGAAGAGTTACTCCTGTAGGGAATGCTTTCTTAGTTAGGTTTAAATCTTTGTACTAGGGTTTCTATTTCTCTTTTTATATCTAAGTACATGGCTATATTCATCCATTTGACACTATTAATCTTATTGGTCTAACCTTATGTGCCGAATTCTTAAATGTGCATTATTATCAACACTGTCTCTTCAAATTTTAGGTGCAAAATACTGATGGGGCATGCACAATTGACTTGGTGAGGTTTTTATTAAGCCATGTGAGCCATCTTGTTTCTTCTGAGAAGAACAATCAGCCTAGTGGGGAGATAGACTCATCTATTCGGCACCTTTTGGGTGAGTTAGCAAAGCTGAGTCATACTCCACAGACATACTTGTCTGGATCTGTGCAAAACCAGTTACCTGATAGATATGGGCAAGCACCAAGGCCTTCCGCACAAAACATTGAAATGAAAAGAGGTGATTGGATTTGCCCTAGGTAGAGTCCTTACTTTTCTTTGTATCATATATTATTTCTTCAATTTCTTTCCCTATTACTAACTGCTGGTGTCATGTAACTATGTAAATAAAAGTTCATTGTTTGTTTTATGGTTCTCTGTCTCTTTATTAAAAAGGAATCATTGCTATTTCCTTCTTTCTATTCTAATATATCTTTAATGTAGCAAACATGTAAACAACTCTTTGAATTTTTGAGCAGGTGTAGTTTCATGAACTTTGCAAGAAATATGAGGTGCCGTGATTGTGATGAAGCACGCCCAAAGAGGCAGCTTACTGGTGGGGAGTGGGAGTGTCCTCAGTGAGCATTGTTTATTTGTTTTTCTTATCTTCGATGGACTTGGTGGTTGATCTCTCTTCAACTTGATAATGAATAGACAAACTTTCCCTTTTGCAGATGTGATTTTTTTAATTATGGAAAGAAATAGTGTGCTTGAGGTGTGACTGTAAGCGACCTGGAGAGGTCTCTTTTGGTGCTGCCAATGCTAGCTCAGGGCTGGGATATGGCAATGGGAGCAATGCAAATAGGGCTGATGTGGATAGCAGGCTGGCAGCTAATGAAGAGAAAGCACAACGATGGTTTAGCAAAATTTCTCAGATGGACAGTAATTCGGACATGAGTACTATAGCAGATGAAGATTTTCCTGAAATCATGCCATTGCGGAAAGGAGTCAACAGATTTGTTGTCAGCACAAGGAAGACACCACTTGAAAGGAGGCTCTCCAATGCCGAATATCGCAGAAACTTGGATAGCAGTGGCAGTTCTGAAAGCACAGGTGTGAATGTAAAACGTGATCAATCAATAAACTTGAGTTTGGATGAGATTCTTGGCCGTAAGACAGCTACTTCCGAGACTGATGACAAGAATCTCAAGATTGGACAGAATGTGGTATCAGGTACTTCTACTTCTAGTCCAACCTCACCACAGTATAGTGCCCCAAGAGGCAGCAGTTATGTTCCATTTGTGCCCTTACCTGAAGATATGTTTGCCAAGAAAACTGATAAACCACAATTGGATGAGGGTGAGATGGATCTGGAAAGCAGGTCTCTTGCTTCAAGGGGTAATGAACAAACAGCTTCTAGGAGCAGTGAATATAGTAAATCATCAGACAGTAGGCAGGCTTCTGAGAACCTCATGGACCCGACATTGATCAATGAAAAAGAAAAAGAGCAAGCTGACAAATCAGAGAGATGGTTAAAGAGAGTGGCAGAGCTGCATGATGTTAAAGATCTGGCTGGTGCAATTTCAGATGAGGACTTCCCCGAAATCATGCCAATGCGAAAGGGAGAGAATCGATTTGTAGTCAGCAAAAGGAAAGATCGTTCTTTGACCTCTCCAATGTATAAGAGACAAATGGCCATGGACCAAGCTAATGATACGAACTTCGTGCCATTTGTTCCCTTTCCACCAAACTACTTTGCTCAAAAAAATGTTCAGCAGTCTGGTGGAGCTAATCCGACTAATACTCCTACAAGTGGAAATTCAATTCCTGCAGCACCAGTAGAAACTGAGGCAGATGCGTCTTATGGGGCATTAACAAGTGGAAATTCAGATCAAATTGCTGCTGATCCCAGGCCTAATAGTTGGACCAACGGACAAGAGAATATTAGGGGTACATCAAATCTTACGGGCAGTTCTACACAAAATTATACTACCCTTTCAAGCAGCAAAGATGGCAGGAACAACGAATTTGCTGGTAAAGAGAATGTCAAAGACGAAGCAAGCTTGATGGGGGCTACTGCTACGTCTGATCCATCTAAGAGTCAAAATATTAGAGGGGGCTGGAGCGGAAAAAGTTTGGAAGGTTCAGCAGTGAAAGAACCAGATCCTCTGGACATGTCTGAGGAAGCAAAGGCGGAGAGGTGGTTCAGACGTGTTGCTCAGATCAACGACATATCCGAGTTAAGTCAGATCCCTGATGAAGATTTCCCATCAATAATGCCAATGCGGAAAGGTGTGAATAGATTTGTAGTGAGCAAAAGGAAAACACCATTGGAGAGAAGGTTGACATCTACTCAGTACAGAAGAAATCTTCCTACAGTGAACTCTGATCCAATAAAGGAAAGTGATGATAGCTGATGCATCAATCAAAGACTACAGTAAGCTATATGGATTGGTCATTGACATTTATTCTTTGCAAATTTTGTTCCTAGTAGTTGAAACTTGAAAGAGTGAACCTATCTAGGCACTGTGTTCAAATTGTGTGGCATCTGTTCGAGCTCAATAATCCGACAGGTCAAGCCTATTTCGGTCGGCCCCAATTGTAGCATATGCAGGATTATGGTGCATTTGCTAATGCAATAAGAACACAGATGCATATCTCAAGTAAAATAGACGATGTATAATGGTCATGTATCATTGTCATGTTTACACATGGAATCTGAAAAAAATTAATACTACGAGTACTAGTTTTTGCTTTTGTGGATAGTTTGCTGAAGGTAAACCCTTGCATCACTGGTATTGTCAGGATAGGTTTTGGGCAAATATACAATTCATTCCCAAGTAACTAGTAGAAAATCAAGTCTGACCCAATAAATTAACTTTAGATCAACATTTATTAGTTAGTAATTGATGCTACAAATTATAAAATAATCCTAATCTTTATGGTTGACATTTTAAATTAAAAAAGTATTTAACGTTTTTCACGGAGATACGAGTATCATTTAATATTAATAATAAATATTCCTGCTAGCTTAATTCAAGGTGACAACTAGATAGAGACATGCAAGTCATGTTCATATGATCAGGTCAGAAAATTCATTAGATGCATAAAATTAAATATTTTCAGTTCAAATAAGAGTCATCTTCTTTCATTGTTCATTCTCATTTCTAAATGGGCAATGAAATTTCTTCATTTTCTGTTTCCATGTCTGCTAAAAAATGGGGAAGAAATTGTCCAATTTACTTACACAAAGCACTAAGTTTGACAGTGTTTTTTTTATTAGAATTTCTTGAAGCAATTCTGTGTATAGTTTACAGATTTCTTGATAGGTTTATTGAAGGAAAATCATCTTCATGCTACTGTGGGAACAAGAATTCAAGAAACTCAAGCCTTAAGGAGGAGTCAGAATCTTTGTATGACAGGAGAAACATTTTCTCCAAAATGTATTTGTTTGCAATTCTAAGAAAATGGATTGACAGCAACAATAATATTGATCATTCAGTTGGCAAATGTGTGAGAAATAGGTGGTCTGATTGCAATTGTGAGTCTTGTATTTCTTGGATCAAACATGGTAGTGACAAGCTTCATGTTGTTATAAGTCAACCTTCAGGTATTGAACTATATACCCTTTTTTTTTACTTTCAAAACCGTATCGAACCGAAAATCGATCTTTTAGGCCCGGCTTGTTAATATTACCAATTTCAAATCCAATTGAACCGAATTTTCCAGTTTAACCCGTAATTGTAGGCTGTAGTTGAACCGAGATGCTCATGAGCGGCTCAATGTTCAGCTTGGTTTGTGTTATTCATATTCTAAACGAATCAAGCTTAACTTTATGTTAATTTATTTAAACGGGCATGAATTTGAACATATTGGTGTTCAGTTTGTTTATGTTCACGAACAGATCATATATGGGCTCGTATTATAGTTCGTGAACAAAATTACATATGAGCTCGATTAACAGTTCTTGAATTGGCTCATATAAAAGTTCGATAAAGAGTTTGCGAATTAGCTTCTATATCTGTTCCATTATACATTCTTGAAACTAGCAATACGGGGTGAGCATGAATATTTTAAACTTGAAATGAACCGAACTCAGTATAAAATTCGAACGAACACGAACCAAATATGAATACCTCATTTATGTAACGAACCAAACATAATCACTTTAAAGTCCAAATTCGATTCATTTACGGTCCTAATGGTTGCTTTTTTTGGTGTGTGTGCAGGCAGCAATACTAAGAAGCCAATAGAAAATGTAATATTCATACATGGGCTGTTTAGCTCTTCATCATTCTGGACAAAATCGGTGTTTCCAAATTTGTCGGAAACTACAAAACAGAGCTACAGGTTGTTTGCTGTTGATCTTCTGGGATTCGGGGATAGTCCTAAACCAATGGATTGTTTGTACACTTTGAAAGATAACCTGGAAATGATAGAGAATTCTGTAATAAATCCATATGAATTGCAATCTTTCCATTTGGTTGCACATTCTATGGGCTGCATCATTGCTTTAGCTCTCGCTTCCAAATACTCTAATACCATAAAATCAGTCACTCTCGTTGCACCGGTAAGTTATTGTTTGCTTCTTTATTCTAAAAAAATATTATTTCCTATGACATTTTAGTTTACACTTGTGATGATTTTTTAAAAATTTATGACGAAACTATAATGATGACAAATTTGTGATAGAAATTCCTCACGGTCAAATCTTTTTATTTTAAAATAGTACTCCATAGTCTATAAAAAAGTATTTTGATTGATTTTGAAACTTAATAATTATTGATTTTACTTAATTCGGGTTGATTTTGAAATTTCAGGCTTGTTTTCCTCATTACAATAAACTCGGAGGAGATTTAGAAGTGCTTAAAAGAGTAGCAATACAAAGAATATGGCCACCGGCGGTATTTGTTGGCGCAGTTGCTTCATGGTATGAACACCTCTCTCGAAGTCTTCATTTTATAATTTTAAGACATCATCAAACATGGGAAAAGCTCCTCAAACTACTCACCAATAGGTACGTAACACTACTCCTCAGCGACTTGCAAATTTTAATATATATTTTTACACTTAAAAAAGTTTGGAAAAGGTTTAAATTTTTATATGCAATAGATTTTTTCGTTTTAGAAGTTTAATGATTTGCTTGCAGAGAACCAAGTAATGGAATGAAAGACTTCACCAAGCACACGCATCATTCGATTTGGCATACGACACACAATGTCTTATACGGAGGAGCAAAATTCGTGGACGAATATTTGGAAATTCTAAAGAAATCGAGAGCTAAAATCAGTATTGTACAAGGTGATCGTGATAAATATGTTCCAATTGATTGCAGTTACTATATTAAGCAGAAAATCCCTCGTGCAGACCTAAACATCGTACCTAATGCGACACATAATTCTGTAATTTTTCAAAGAAAAAAAGAGTTTATTCAGAATTTAGAGCGCCTATGGGCATCAAGTCTTGCGGTAAAGAGCTTTATGTGATTATAGATTTATTTTCATGGTGTGATGTTTATTTGTTAATTTATAATTGAAAAGCTTAACCTATGGTAGCAACAAATAGACAGAGAGAGAGCTTATAGTTTCATATTAAATTTTGTTATGCACTTTATATCTTATTTTAAACATTGAGTAATAAGCTTTTTGATGCAGAAAGTTAGACTACAATTTTTATATCTTTTAAGAAAAATTCTATTTGAAATAGACTATAATTTGTATTCTACTACTGCTCTATACATATTGTGATGATATTCAAAATAATCAATAGAAATTTTTTGGCTTATTTACTCTGTATGGTATAAGAGCCCTTTATAAAACAAAGGATCAACCAATCTTAAGGTCTCCAAATTTTACGTTTTTAATTTATTTGTTCCCTAAATGTCTATTTGGTCTAAACTGGAATCTAAAGTTTGCGTTTTTAATTTATCTGGTCCTTGAACTTTTATTTGCTCTCATTTAGTCTCTGAATTTTAATTTTTTTGCTTCTTAGGATCCTCAAACGAATGAAAGGTTAGAAACCAGATAAACTAAAAAATATAAAGTTCAGGAACCTAATAAAAATAAATATAAGTTCAGAGATCAGAGATCAGATAAACAAAAAATGTAAAATTTAGAGATCAAATAAGATAAGATCAAATGGAAGTTCATGGATCAAATAACTAAAAACGTAAAGTTGAGTAACCTTAAATGGGTTAATCTTAAAACAAACTAGCAAGCGGATATGCGTCTGGTTTGATATTGCACGCCTAAAACAAACTACTTCCTCTTTCATTTTTTGCTAATCGATCTTTTCAATTAAAACATGTCTTATGTGTTTCTGTTACTGGCGTTTTGCGTTTGTAACAACAAGCGTGTGAAATGCGGGCGTGCCAGGAAGCGGATTCCAAAATGTAACTTAACTTCTTAAACGAGCGATTGGGGTTTGGTTAACCTTATAACAAGTACTCCAATCAAGTAATGCTAAAACAAAGAATCCAATTGTAAATGTGTTTACTAATTGAATGAAATGAAAATACAAGTGTTTGAGTAGAAATTGCAAAAGTTCAATCGTAAAGTTTTTTACTGATTGAAGAAAACTGAGAATGCTAAGTGTTGAGTGTTTTTGCCTTTGGGCTGGTTTTTGTTGGATTTGATCGGGGGTTTTCTCTTCCTGCTCTTGTCCTATTTATAGACTTTATCACTTGAAAACTGGTGCTTCATCTTTCAACTGCACACGTTCTTTCCCACCTTCAAAAACTGCCAATCGTGTCTTGTTGCTTCTGCTCGTGCTTTTTGACTTCTAATCTTCTGAAAATAACCTTCTTGGGCTTATGGGCCATTTAAAACATAATTTAATGGCCATTTAAAACATAAGCTTAACCTTCTGAAAATGGACTTAGGCCTTTTGAAACTCCTAGGAATAACTCGTCAACTTCTAGAATCAACCTCTGAAACCAATCATCTAAAATCAACCTCTGAAATAGATTGAGTCAACCTTTGGAATTAACTTCTGGAAAATAACTTCTGAAATCAAACTTCTGGAGTAGTCACGGCTTGTTGTATGGAATAATAGCCGTTGATTCTAATATTTTCTCTGCTTTCTTTTTAACCTTTTGATGAATCTCTAGAGGTTTATTTTCCTTTAGTTGGCCTTTTCTATTTTTTCCAGTAAAATGAATGGGGCCAACATAGGAATCATAGTAGCAAACTTCCACCATGTTAGTGGCAGTGGTGAATGGTTTAATATTCACTACCCATCCCTTGTCAATAAGATGGGGAAAATAGTTGCCTCCTAAGTCTAGAGGTTGATCATAATTTTCATTAACCTCTGAATCATCTATGTAAGGATGAATGACTTCTCTTACGACTTCTATGTCAAGTGGCCGTGCTAGAGGTTGGGGAAAATAATTTCCCCCTCTTCCTAGAGGTTGGATATAATTTTGATTAACCTCTAGATTATCCATGTAAGGATGAACGGCTTCTCTCACGGCCTCCATGTCAAGAGGCCGTGTTAGAGGTTGGGGTGGCAGAGGTTGATTCCTATTGCCCCCTGTGTCCAGAGGTTGGACATAATTTTTATTAACCTCTGGATCATCCATGGAAGGATGAACGGCTTGTCTCACGGCCTCGATGTCAAGTGGCCGTGCTAGAGGTTGGAGTGGCAGAGGTTGGTTCCTCCCCTGGGGAAAATAATTTCCCCCTCTGCCCAGAGGTTGGACATAATTTTGATTAACCTCTGGATCATCCATGGAAGGATGATTAGCAGCACCTGCGTTATGAAACGGCTTGCAATTTCGGCCAGTTTGATTATTTATTTTAAAAGAGTTAACTTGAGCAAGTTCATCTCTTTTATGAGGTGGTACATGCCTTTCTTCAAGAGGTGATGGGTTTGAGATTGGTACAGTGCTTCCAATCTCTTGAACTCCTCTAGAGGTTTGCCCCCCGAGTCGGTTAGCCGTGTTAACAGCCTCTGGCAATTCATCATCATCCTTCAGGGACAATAATTTCACTGTAACTATTAATTCCGCCAAGCGTTCCATGTCGAACTGTTGTTTCCTGTTCAACTCGGCCTGTGCTTGGTTAAAGCTAGCATGAGTCTTTTTCATGTCTACCATGGATTTTAACAACACCTCTAAAGCCCCTACCAATCTCGGCTTAGAATTTTGCCGAGTTGGTATTTGTTGCTCTCCAAAGCCAGGAGGCACATCTTCACTCGCCTCTCCTAGAGGCAAATTTTCTTTTTCAATTCTTCTGACCATGTGAGCCACATAGTCTCCATGTCCTACATATGCAGAAGTAGGATCATCCACTGCATCCTGAGATACAATAATATATTTTCCTTTCTCACTTCGAGTTCTAGCCATGACTCTCAGTGTCCCACTGGGCGTGCCAAAAATTGTTACTGGCATTTTGCGTTTGTAACAACAAGCGTGTGAAATGCGGGCGTGCCAGGAAGCGGATTCCAAAATGTAACTTAACTTCTTAAAACGAGCGATTGGGGTTTGGTTAACCTTATAACAAGTACTCCAATCAAGTAATGCTAAAACAAAGAATCCAATTGTAAATGTGTTTACTAATTGAATGAAATGAAAATACAAGTGTTTGAGTAGAAATTGCAGAAGTTCAATCGTAAAGTTCTTTACTGATTGAAGAAAACTGAGAATGCTAAGTGTTGAGTGTTTTTGCCTTTGGGCTGGTTTTTGTTGGATTTGATCGGGGGTTTTCTCTTCCTGCTCTTGTCCTATTTATAGACTTTATCACTTGAAAACTGCTGCTTCATCTTTCAACTGCACACGTTCTTTCCCACCTTCAAAAACTGCCAATCGTGTCTTGTTGCTTCTGCTCGTGCTTTTTGACTTCTAATCTTCTGAAAATAACCTTCTTGGGCTTATGGGCCATTTAAAACATAATTTAATGGCCATTTAAAACATGGGCTTAACCTTCGACGTCTGCAGTTCTGACAGAAAGGAAAACTAGCACCTCCGCTGTTACCGCGCCCAAAACTGCGGCTGCTACCGCTGTTGCCTGAACTGTAGGTGTACGGCTGATAACTCTTCTTGACACCCCTCTTCTTGTTCTTGTACTGAGAAGGTGTCGATTGGTAGCTACCACCACCACTCTGCTGTCCAGGGCCAGAAGACTTCTTGGTCTGAGAAGGACCAGAAATATCCCCAAACTGCAGTAACGAGCTCTCCATACGCCGAGCACTGTCTACTACGTCTGTGAAATCTCTGCGTGTCTCGGTCAGCAAACTCACAAAATCGCGCCCTAAGCCTTTTACGTATCTGTTGTTCACCCTTTCCTGATCTGTCTACAAGTCCGGCGCGAATCGACCCAACCTCACGAACTCTGTCGTATACTCGGATACTGACCTATCATCCCTAGTCAGCGTAAGAAACCTGTCTCTGTGACCCTCTGTCACTGAAAACGGCAAGAAGAAAGCTCTGAATCTCGCCACAAACTGAGCCCAAGAGATGGTAGCCATGTCAGCATGAACAGAGCTACGAAACCAGTCCCCAGCTGAACCCTTCATTGACATCTCTACCAGAACGACGGTCTGACGCTCCGTAGCCTGCAGTCGCCGAGCATTCTGCTCAACATCCTCGAGAAAATCCAGCGCGTCTCCGGAACCGTCAAACTCCGTTGGCTTCAGCCTCATGTAAGCCAATACCAAATCCCTGTCAGTGGTTCCAACACCACCAACTACTGCACCACCAGCCTGTGGTTGCTGTTGCTGGGCAATCTGACCCAAAACTGCATACTGATCCTGCAAAGCGACCTGTCCCGCTTGCAGCTGAACCTGGTTGAGTTGTAACGCAGCGACTCCAGCCAAAAACGTGTTGAAGTCGAAATCGCCCAACTCAGGTTGTGCCACACCTGGTGCTTGAGCACCTTCTGCAGCACCGCGTCCAACGCCTCTGCCTCTACCTCTGCCAGCTTGACCTCGGCCAGCTTGACCTCGGCCACCTCGACCTCGACCAGCTCGACCCCGACCAGCTGGACCTCTGCCTGCTAGTCCTCTACCAGCATGAACCTCTGGTTCATTCTGATCCACCTCCATAGAGATCGCGTCATCAGCCTCAGCATTTTGCTGAGCCGCAGCACGAGTACGAGTATTCATTCCTAAGAATGAAACAAGAACAATTTTAAATAACACAGCAAATTTCATACCTAAGCATGAAACAAAACAAGCACCAATTAAGATTTCCCGAGAAATCAACAATGATAAAATTTTATTCACCCAAGTGAAAATAACAATATAGTAAACAATAAATCAAATAAATTCACACGACTGACTCACGACATTCCTATAGGAGTAGGCAGAAAGTTTTGAAAACAAAAGATGACGTTTCAAAGACAAGACTCGAATCCTAATTCTGCAGTAGTTCCTAGGACAATTTAACCACTTAACATGCCAAACAATAAACACTTAACATTTAAAAGGCCTTGGTTTGAAACCAAAGCTCTGATACCAACTTTGTCACGACCCATTTTCATGAATCGTGACCGGCGCTAGGGTATGGGTATGGTTGTACCAAAACCCGTAGCAAACCTTGCGGATAACAACTTAATTACATTTAAAACAATAAACCTGCAGTTGATCACATGCTCGATGGCAACCGAGACTTCAGCCTAATCTAGCAGTACATATAAACAGCATATATTTAAAGTACGCTTATCTCAAATAATCTCAACAGCATGGCAAACCATAAACACTGTAATCATGTCATAGCTGATAATATAATAGATGGACCAATCCAACAATCAATAGTCTAAAATATAAACGTATAAGACTAAGACATAAATACTGATACTACTACTGCGGTCTAAGAGTTTAAAACAGTTCGACTCTTTATTTCTGAAAATAAAATAAAAACCTCTGAGAATGAAGAAACGGAGATCGACCAATGCTCAAATCATAAACCTGGAAAATTTGGGAAAACAACGGGGTCAGATTTACTGAGTAGAGTTTATATAACCATTTACATTTATTAAGTTAAAAACCTTTAAAACGTTTAATAAAACATTTTCATTATGGATTATCAATGAAACCCTAAATCACAATTCTAAATCCATTGTCGTGTCGGTGAGACGTATCTCAATAACCGATCCCCGACTATCACTTAATAAATAGTGAGCCCAGGAGACGTATCTTCCACCGGTGCCCTCACTAAGGTGAGACGTATCTCAAACCTACCTCAATACCATAATCATTACCGGTGCGCACGCAGTCCCGATGATGCCCATCGAGTAGCACGTTCCAAATCAAATCCACAATGCCGAAAAACAGTTCGAAAGCTGTTTATACATATACATATACAAAATAATACATTTGCTTAATAAAGAGATAAATAGAGATATAAACTCACTGCTTGCTAAATCCACGTGATCCTGACAAGCAATCTAACTCTAGTTCGCCTCTGAAGTACGAACAGTCGACGGGTCTAAATAAAATATTAAAATTAAAATCAGACCGTAACTCTAAAGAGTACTAGACACCACATAGGACTAGTACACACAACAACACGCCAACGTATAATCAAACATACAAGATTAAAACGTATTAAAACTATAACCCAAGTTATAGAAACCAAACCATATAAGTTATATATATTAAATAACAATGCAAGTAATTTATTAAACAAATTAATTTAACCCAAGTTAAAAGTTTATATCGGTGAGTCAGCCGAGTTTTTAAAAACTACCAAGCTTCTTCCCACTTGTCGGGCGACCATAGTCTAACCCAAACAAAACTTATTAATTTTATAAACCCGAGTTTATAAATTAAAAATACTTGATAAAACAATTATCTATATTAAAATAGAATTTAATATCTTCTAATTCAAGTAACCCAAGTTACAACCCAAAAACTTAATTAAATAAGTCATAAAAGTTTAGGGTCTAAATTGCACTTTAACCAATTAGGGACTAAACTGTACTTTAGCCAACTAAGGACTAAATGGTACTTTAGTCAATTATAAAATCAAATTAATTTCCCATTCTTAATTTACTAAATAATAAATCAATTAAAAGTCCAAGAGTTATAATTTAGCAAAAATATAGCTTTAGAAACTTTTAGGGACTAAATCGCCAATTAGCCAAAATAGACATTTCAATTAAAATTAAATATAATTACCTTATATTAATTCAAGTTATAAAATATTTAACGTATTCAATTTGTCTATTTAAAATCAAATGAGTTCAAATTATTATCAAACAAAAGATAAAGTTAAACTTAAAGGATTTAATTGATTCAAACAAAACAACTAAGGACAACTTTAACCCTTTGACCATCACTTATAATCAAACAACATAAAACAAATTTGTTCCTGCCATGTCCAGTGCCATCCCGCCATTATACAATTTCAAATCAACAATTATAATCCATCAAACATGAAATTGCTGGGTTCTTAAACCTAATCATTAAAAAAAACTTAACGAATCCTAAACATGATCTTAAGAAAACAACCAATGAATAACCCATTCCCCATAAACTTAGCAGTTAACAAAATAAAGAAGGACGACAGAAACCAATTCAGACAACGATGAAACGAACGGTATATAACACAACGGAACAACACCACTCGAACATTTCAGTTAAATCAATTCTGACGACTTAGGATACTAATAATCATAAAAGTAATCAAAATCATGGCTCAATGAATTCTGCAGCAACATCAATAAGAAACTGAATCAACATAGCACACAAATACGATGAGACGACGGCGATTGAAACGAGATCGATAGCGTACCGTTTTGCAAAACCGAGATAGGGAAACGTAGATATGTGAGTCTAGAACGTCTGGAATCAAACGGTTCTGATTTCGATTAAGAAACGAGGGAGAACGATAAGAATTACGTAAAGCCGTTTCAAACCAAAAACTGAAAATTAAAAGCAAACTCACCGATGATTTTCTGTCAACTTCGGAAGAGATTACGGCTAGCGAATTCTCAGCGAAATTGAAAGAGAAAGACGGCTACGGGTTGCCTGATGTGTGGGGAATAGGTTAGGTCAAAAAAATATCGAAAAGAAACGGAGGGAGTAGGTTAGAAGTAGGAAACGCAACAGAAGGAGAAGATGATTCTGCAATCTTATGCAAAAATTTGGACTTTCTAATTAATGAGTGCATGGGCCTTTAATGCTATAAATATGAAAGAATAAGGCATGGGCCTTAGTTACGTAAGAATAGATGAAGTGCATGCATGGCTCTCCTTTTTTATTCTTTTCTTATTTATTTTTTTTGATTTAATAATACAAACCGACACGAATCGAACCAACGAACGATTATAAAATTTAATAATAATATATAATAATAATAAAAAAAAAATTGCCTGAAGCTTGAAAATATAAAAAAAAAAATTAAAAATAATTCAAAAATACGGGATATTACATTGCAGTTCTCTCAACTTTCAAATATCACTCGGTTTATAGTATGGCGCCACCTTAAAAGTTTTTTGAGCCGTTTAAGGATTCTGACCGGTAGGCTACTCGGGATTCATCTCTTCTAGAGGCGAGCCACGAGGTTCCACTTTTATTATGCTTATAGCGACATATCTGCTATGGATTTTAACCCGGAACAAGCAAGAGCAAGACTTTTTCTGCTTTAATAAATATTTGATTGTTTGTATGTTCGAAAAATATCCAAAATTTGCTCGGAAATGAGTTGAACTGATGAAAAAACACATTTTGGGTGGGGGGAGAAAACAGTGGCGTCGATTCTAGTTCGAGTGTCGTCGCCGCCACTGTGTACAGGCGCCTTCAGGGTGATTTTTTTGCCATTCTTGTGTTTTTTTTCCTGGAAATTCTAACTCCGATATTGATTTTCTTCATGTTTTCAGGGTGGAGATGCGTTCCGTACTTTTGGGAACTTTGTGGATGCTCGGAGCTAGTATAATATTTTGCATGAGGCTGTCCGGATCTAGGTAGATGAGGTAGGCTTCGGCTGTTTAGCTGGTACTTTGTTAATTGCAACAACACTTTATTGCTTGCTCTGATGGAGTGATGGATGGATACTACTCACACTTTCTGTCTACTAGTGGGGGAGCTGATTATTACTTCTCTAGACTTTGCACTAATCACGGGGATAACGTTTGGTGGTCAGCCAGTACCTTCTAACGCCGGTCTTTTCCGTTTTCGCCGGAAAGAGGTGTACATCGTGGAGTTTCTTGGTTTTATTCTGAAGGTGAAGGGGAGGACCCTTAGGTATATCGCATTGTGGGCTCAGTATGGGAACACGTCCCTGGGAACAGGGATGAGGTAGATCCGGTTGCTCGGGCTTTTATTTTTTTATCTATTGGGGACCTTGCTGTTTTGCAACTCTGGTTCTATGTTGCCCATGTGTGTGCTACCTTTTTTGGAGGATCTAGATCGGGCCATGACCTACGATTAGGGGCCGCTGCTCTTGGCCATTGTTCCTTCCAACCTTATTTTTCCCCACACGTATTCCGGGCGAGGTTTCATTCCTAGGAGTTTTGGTTTGGACCCTTGCATCGCACTGCAAGAGTCGACATATACCTACAAGCTCTCTTTAGCCGTTTTAAATAGACAAGCAACAATATTTGATGTAAAAATTTGTTTGTTCCATTCTGAAGGTGTGTAAACATAGAGGGTGGACCTGGCGGTTCGTTTTTAAAATCTAGAATTGATTTAGCATGGCGGCTAGTCAAGTGCATGGACAAACACTTGACTAGACTGTATTGGAGTTGTAACCAAGTGAAAGAGTTTTACTTGATCGAGTTTTGTAATTAGGTCTGGCCTAACAAAATGTTCTGAAAATCTGGTTTTGAAAACTGAAAAATTTGTTAGACCGGACCTAATACTTAGATTTGAAATTGTAATTTTGAAAAATGGACTTGGAATCCTTATATTGACACTTTACCTCAAATACACACATTATTTTGGGTATTTTCCTAAAGGGTAGTGTCTAAGCTGGAATGCATGTGGGCCGAGTCATGGATTTTGGTAGTAACTGGTTTAAGGATCCAACAAGCTGATATACCTTTGATAGGTCTCCTCAATCACGAGTACAAGCGACCGAGGTACTCGGATGTGAGTGATATTACTCCGCATAAGAAGTTCTGGATGTTGGAATGCAACGCCAAGACGTGAGATCAGATTTGAGAATCGAGGCTGGTAGCATTCACCCTAGTTCATGTAATTCAGCAGTTATGAAGATGTACTGTAAAAGTGATAAGAACTGATATTGGATCCTGAGAAGTACCGTTCTTGGTCCTTAGCTTGCTTTTTGATGTTCCGGTTGTGAACCAGCTTTGAATTGACGTTCAGCAATGCGTTATTAACTGGTTGAAGCGTAGAAGCATGTTGGGTTGACTGGAATTGACTAGTGTTGGGGGGGAGTGTGTGGTTCGGCCAACACTAGGAAAATTAGGGGTTTTTATTCATTTTTATATGCAATGGTCCCACCCCTCTAGCTAGGTTAATTAGCAGTCATATTTATAGAAGTTAGGTTAGGGTTAGATTTATATAGAGTCTAAGTTAGGTTCAAATTCCATTAATGAGAGTTAGAGATGAATAAGGTTTGTGAAAGTGTGCCATGTGATATCCTTTTAAGATTAGTATTAGTTTTTATATTTATCTTTATGATTTTACAATTTAATTTTGTACTTAGTCTTGCATGCTAAGCGATAGGGGCCTAAAATTTTATTTTGGTGTCCGAAAGTATTAAAATGGCTTCTGGGACCTTAATTTTTTGTGTATGGTCAATTTAGCCCGTCAAACTTGCAAATTGGTCCGTAAACTTTTTAGAAATTACAATTAGTCATCTTAAGCTTAGTTCATAATATCTTTGGATGTTTATATGCTATTTATCTGAAATTCATCATTGGACACTTTAGTCCTTAATCACTTTTTACATGTCCGAAGAATAGGCGTCTACACTATTTTAAACTTATTACCATTTATAACTGAGAGTGTGTTTTCCTCTCAGGGGTGGGAGTGAGGACTTGATATGATTTGACCAAGTACAAGATAAAAGTAACCCAGTTTCACGAACTTGGACCTTTTTGATATTTTGTGCCAATTTGAGGGGGTGGAATGACCCCTTTTTGATATCGCGTAAACCTTCCCGTTGTTGGCCCTAAATTAGTGTAGCTAGAAATGCTCACAATGAAAGAAGATATGTAATAGCGTGAAATCAGATTTTGAAATTTGATTTAAAAACATAAAAAATGGTATTATAAATATAAACCACCAGTGGGCTAGGCTGGGCCTCCTCCATGTACATTTATTGTAAAATGAGGCCTAGTAAAATTAGGGTACAAAATAAGCACCAAAATGAGATGACAAACCCTAAACAGCTTCCCTCTTCAATCTTTGTAACTTTTTTCTCTCTATTATTTTTGCAGTCGCCATGTCTTATGTTCTCCATCACACAGTTTTAACCCTTCATCTGTATCTTTTTCCGGCGGATCTGAGACTGGGAAAAAGGAAAAGGCCCTGACGTCCGAAGTCCGATACTGCAGAAAAAGGTTAGTTTACACTTGATGATTACTCGTTCTAATTTGATTTTCGTTCCCGGTTACTTGATTAACGTTTTACCCCGTGATAATTTTTTCCGATTGCTAATAATTGTGTTTGATTTCTGGTTTCAAATCAATTTTGTCTTAATTACTGTCTTACCCCGGGAAACAACGTACACTTCAAAAAAATAAAATAGTGAAATGGTAATTTTTCCGATTCTGGTTTCAAATCAAATTTGTCTTAATTACTGTCTTACCCCAGGAAACAAATTTTTCCGATTCTGGTTTCAAATCAATTTTGTCTTAATTACTGTCTTACCCCGGAAAACAACGTACGCTTCAAAAAAATAAAATAGTGAAATGGTAATTTTTCCGATAAATTTACTACTATTTAACCCACCCGGCCACCTGATTGTTTTCTCAGTTCCTTTCCCAGTTGAATTAGTTTTTTCCAGTTGAATTAAATTCACCTTTTCTCAATGCATTTCCTTGTTGAATTAAACTCACTTTTTCTCAGTGCATTTCCTTCTATTTTTTTTTACTAAATTTCTTCCGTCATTTTCCACTATGCCTCCTAAGACTAAGCCCAAAGGTGTCACCACCGCAAAACCGACGGGAAGCGGTAGCTAGTTGTGCAAGGAGTGTAATCATCTGCTTATCAGCCACCAGCTCCTGACAGAACATCGCGCTGAATATCCCACCACTACGAAACCCACCAAAAATGCTAAGCCAAAGGCAGGTTTAGTTTAGTCCATTTTTTATTTTAATTTCTGGCTTTTTCTTTTTTAATCTCTGGCTTTTTCTAATTTCTCTTCTCTTTTTGTCCTATATATGTTTAGGAAGGCGGCGCTGATCTATAAACCGCCGAAAAAGATGACAAGAGTAATGATAATTCGCTTTTATTGAATCTTTATTGCGTTGTTTCTTTATTGTTGATTTCTGATATTTGTTTATATTTTTCTATATTGCATTTATTAATCATTGATTCTTTTAATTGTTTTTCTTGAATCTTTATTGCGCTGTTTCTTTATTGTTGATTTCTGATATTTGTTTATATTTTTTTATTACATTTATTAATCATTGGTTTCTTTTATTTGCTTTTCTTGAATCTTTATTGCGTTGTTTCTTTATTGTTGATTTCTAATATTTGTTTATATTTTTTTTATTGTATTTATTAATCATTGGTTTCTTTTATTTGCTTTTCTTTAATCTTTATTGTGTTGTTTCTTTATTGTTGATTTCTGATATTTGTTTATATTTTTCTTTATTATATTTATTAATTAATGGTTTTTTTATTTGATTTTCTTTAATCTTTATTGCGTTGTTTCTCTGTTCTTGATTTCTGACCAACTATATTTGTTTATATTTTTATTCATTGCTTTTATTAATCATTGATTTCTTTTATTTGCTTTTCTTTAATCTTTATTGCGTTGTTTATCTGTTCTTAATTTCTGACCAATTATATTTGTTTATATTTTTTTTTATTGCATTTATTAATCATGTTTAATTTCATTGGTTTCTTTTATTTGCTTTTCTTTTTCCTTTATTGCGTTGATTTCTGCCCACTGTATTTGTTTATTAAGCATGTTTTTGTAATTAGGCTTCTGATTCTAATCTATTAGTTAGAATGAATTCGTGTTGATTATTTTGAACTTATTAGGATTCTGATTTCCCCTCAGTGATGTGTGTAGCTGCGGTGATTGCAAGTTCAAGTGAGGAAGGTCTTATTCAAATTTCATAATGTAAATAAATACATTTAGGGTATATTTTTAATTTTCATCTAGTTGAGGTCCAATCTAACTTGTTGATATATGAGAAACTCAACGGTTATATTTTGTTGGTTTTGCCCTGTGCCGTAGGCTGTTAGTAGGTGTCATGATCCTTTTGTAAAAGGATGCACTTTTGGTTTCTTTTGTTTGCTCTGTTAGTTGTTGTTGCCTTAGATTGTTCCTCAGTTAGGGGTGAAGAAAGATCAAATTTTAGAATAGTGAACTGTTCATTTTCATAGTTTAATGCGTTTTAAGGTGCTCCAAATTGTATTTGTTTTTTAAAAACAAATTATTTCGATTTTGACAGTTCACCTTTTTATTTTCATTTTAAATTTTGAAAATCAAAATTAACAGGATCGTCCGGTTTTGGTTTTTTTTAATTTTTATAATTTCCGTTTTGAACTGAACCTATTGATATTTTTTAAATGCGACTGGTTTTTCAATATTAAAAATCAAAATTAATCGAACCATTCAAAGAGAGGGAAAAATCAACTTGGTTTTCAGTTTTTTTATCGGTTTTGTTTTAGGTTTTGTTGTTTTTGGTTTCGCCAAATTTAAAGAAATAAATTTTTAAACTTAATCGAATCCATTTGATTAAACACCTAAACGTATATGGGTTTGCCTTAGATGAATCCATCCACATTTAGAGTTCAACTCGTGCGAGTTTGGGTTCGGCTCGAGTAACTGGTATTATAAATATAAACCACTAGCGGGCTAGGCTAGGCCTCCTCCATGTACATTTATTGTAAAATGAGGCCTAATAGAGTTGGGGTACAAAATAAGCACCAAAGTGAGATGACAAACCCTAAAGATCTTCCCTCTTCATTCTTTGTAACTTTTTTCTCTCTATTACTTTTGCAGTCTCCATGTCTTATGTTCTACATCACACAGTTTTAACCCTTTATCTGTACCTTTTTCTGGCGGATCTGAGACTAGGAAAAGGGAAAAGGCCCTGAGGTTCGAAGAAGTCCGATACTGCAGAAAAAGGTTAGTTTACACTTGATGATTACTCGTTCTAAATTGATTTTCGTTACCGGTTACTTGTTTAACGTTTTACCCCGTGATAATTTTTTCCGATTGCTAATAATTGTGTTTGATTTCTGGTTTCAAATCGATTTTGTCTTAATTACTGTCTTACCTGGGAAACAACGTACACTTCAAAAAAATAAAATAGTGAAATGGTAATTTTTTTAATTCTAGTTTCAAATCGAATTTGTCCTAATTACTGTTTTACCCCGGGAAACAAAAATTTTCTGATTCTGGTTTCAAATCGATTTTGTCTTAATTACTGTCTTACCCCGAGAAACAACATACACTTCAAAAAAATAAAATAGTGAAATGATAATTTTTTCGATAAATTTACTACTATTTAACCCACCAGGCCACCTAATTTTTTTCTCAGTTCCTTTCCCAGTTGAATTAGTTTTTCCCAGTTGAATTAAACTCACCTTTTCTCAGTGCATTTCCTTGTTGAATTAAACTCACTTTTTCTCAGTGCATTTCCTTCTATTTCTTTTTACTAAATTTTTTCTATCATTTTTCATTATACCTCCTAAGACTAAGGCCAGGGGTGTCACCACCGCAAAACCGACGGGAAGCGGTTGCTGGTTGTGCAAGGAGTGTAATCATCTGATCATCATCCATCGGCTCCTGACAGAACATCGCGCTGAACATCCCACCACTACGAAACTCTACCAAAAATGTTAAGCCAAAGGTAGGTTTAGTTTAGTCCATTTTTTATTTTAATTTCTGGCTTTTTCTTTTTTAATTTATGGCTTTTTCTAATTTCTCTTCTCTTTTTGTCCTATAGATGTTTAGGAAGGCGACGCAGATCTATAAACCGCCAAAAAAGATGACAAGAGTAATGATTATTCTCTTTTATTGAATCTCTATTCCGTTGTTTCTTTATATTGATTTCTGATATTTGTTTATATTTTTCTTTATTGCATTTATTAATCATTGGTTTCTTTTATTTGTTTTTCTTGAATCATTATTGCGTTGTTTCTTTATTGTTGATTTTTGATTTTTGTTTAAATTTTTCTTTATTGCATTTATTAATCATTGGTTTCTTTTATTTGCTTTTCTTGAATCGTTATTGCGTTGTTTCTTTATTGTTGATTTCTGATATTTGTTTATATTTTTCTTTATTGCATTTATTTATTATTGGTTTCTTTTATTTGCTTTTCTTTAATCTTTATTGCGTTTTTTCTTTATTTTTGATTTCTGATATTTATTTATATTTTCTTTATTGCATTTATTAATTATTGGTTTTTTATTTGATTTTCTTTAATCTTTATTGCGTTTTTTCTCTGTTCTTGATTTCTGACCAACTATATTTGTTTATATTTTTATTCATTGCATTTATTAATCATTGGTTTCTTTTATTTGCTTTTCTTTAATCTATATTGCGTTGTTTCTCTGTTCTTGATTTCTGACCAACTACATTTGTTTATATTTTTTTTATTGCATTTATTAATCATGTTTAATTTCATTGGTTTCTTTTATTTGCTTTTCTTTTTTCTTTATTGTGTTGATTTCTACCCACTGTATTTGTTTATTAAGCATATTTTTGTAATAAGGCTTCTGATTCTAATCTATTAATTAGAATGAATTCTTGTTGATTATTTTGAACTAATTAGGGTTCTGATTTTCCCTCAGTGATGTGTGTAGCTGCGGTGATTGCAAGGTCAAGTGAGGAAGGTCTTCTTCAGATTTCATAATGTAAATAAATACATTTAGGGTATATTTTTAATTTTCATCTAGTTGAGGTCCAATCTAACTTGTTGATATGTGAGAAACTCAACGGTTATATTTTGTTGGTTTTGCCCTGTGCCGTAGGCTGTTAGTGGGTGTCATGATCCTTTTGTAAAAGGATGCACTTTTGGTTTCTTTTGTTTGCTCTGTTAGTTGTTGTTGACTTAGATTGTTCCTCAGTTAGGGGTGAAGAAAGATCAAATTTTAAAACAGTGAACTGTTCATTTTCATAGTTTAATGTATTTTAAGGTGCTCCAAATTGTATTTGTTTTTTAAAAACAAATTTATTTTGATTTTGGCTGTTTACCTTTTTATTTTCATTTTGAATTTTGAAAACCAGAATTAACAGGACCGTCCGGTTTTGGTTTTTTTAATTTGTATAATTGCCGTTTTGAACTGAACCTATTGATTTTTTTTAAATGCGACCGTTTTTTGGTTAAGCTCGATTTTGATTTGTTTTACCATCGGTTTGATTTTTGTTCGGTCTGGTTTTTGAATATTAAAAATCAAAATTAATCGAACCATTCAAAGAGAGGGAAAATATCAACTTGGTTTTCAGTTTTTTTGTCGGTTTTGTTTTAGGTTTTGTTTTTTTCGGTTTCGCCAAATTTAAAGAAATAAATTTTTAAACTTAATCGAATCCATTTGTTTAGACACCTAAACGTATATGGGTTTGCCTGAGATGAATCCATCCACATATAGAGTTCAACTCGTGCGAGTTTGGGTTCGGCTCGAGCAACTGGTATTATAAATATAAACCACTAGTGGGCTAGGCTGGGCCTCCTCCATGTACATTTATTGTAAAATGAGGCCTGGTAGAGTTGGGGTACAAAATAAGCATCAAAATGAGATGACAAACCCTAAACAGCTTCCCTCTTCATTCTTTGTAACTTTTTTTCTCTCTATTACTTCTGCAGTCGCCATGTCTTATGTTCTCCATCACACAGTTTTAACCCTTTATCTGTACCTTTTTCTGGCGGATCTGAGACTGGAAAAAAGGAAAAGGCCCTGAGGTCTGAAGATGTCCGATACTGCAGAAAAAGGTTAGTTTACACTTGATGATTACTCGTTCTAAATTTATTTTCGTTACCGGTTACTTGATTAACGTTTTACCCCGTGATAATTTTTTTTTGATTTCTAATAATTGTGTTTGATTTCTGGTTTCAAATCGATTTTATCTTAATTACTGTCTTACCCCGGGAAACAACATGCACTTCAAATAAATAAATTAGTGAAATGGTAATTTTTTTGATTCTGGTTCCAAATCGAATTTGTCCTAATTACTGTCTTACCCCGGGAAACAAATTTTTCCGATTCTGGTTTCAAATCGATTTTGTCTTAATTACTGTCTTACCCCGGGAAACAACGTACACTTCTAAAAAATAAAATAGTGAAATGGTAATTTTTCCGATAAATTTACTACTATTCAACCCACCCGGCCACCTGATTTTTTTCTCAGTTCCTTTCCCAGTTGAATTAGTTTTTCCCAGTGAATTAAACTCACATTTTCTCAGTGCATTTCCTTGTTGAATTAAACTCACCTTTTCTCAATGCATTTCCTTGTTGAATTAAACTCACTTTTTCTCAGTGCATTTACTTCTATTTCTTTTTATTAAATTTATTATGTCATTTTCCACTATGCCTCCTAAGACTAAGGCCAAGGGTGTCACCACCACAAAACCGACGGGAAGCGGTTGCTGGTTGTGCAAGGAGTGTAATCATCTGATCATCATCCACCGGCTCCTGACAGAACATCGCGCTGAACATCCCACCACTACGAAACTCTACCAAAAATGTTAAGCCAAAGGTAGGTTTAGTTTAGTCCATTTTTTATTTTAATTTCTGGCTTTTTCTTTTTTAATTTATGGCTTTTTCTAATTTCTCTTCTCTTTTTGTCCTATAGATGTTTAGGAAGGCGGCACAGATCTATAAACCGTCGAAAAAGATGACAAGAGTAATGATTATTCTCTTTTATTGAATCTCTATTGCGTTGTTTCTTTATATTGATTTCTGATATTTGTTTATATTTTTCTTTATTGCATTTATTAATCATTGGTTTCTTTTATTTGTTTTTCTTGAATCATTATTGCGTTGTTTCTTTATTGTTGATTTTTGATATTTGTTTAAATTTTTCTTTATTGCATTTATTAATCATTGGTTTCTTTTATTTGCTTTTCTTGAATCTTTATTGCGTTGTTTCTTTATTGTTGATTTCTGATATTTGTTTATATTTTTTTTTATTGTATTTATTAATCATTGGTTTCTTTTATTTGCTTTTATTTAATCTTTATTGCGTTGTTTTTTTATTGTTGATTTCTATTATTTGTTTATATTTTTCTTTATTGCATTTATTAATTATTGTTTTTTTATTTTCTTTAATATTTACTTGCGTTGTTTTTTTGTTCTTGATTTCTGACCAACTATATTTGTTTATATTTCTGTTCACTACATTTATTAATCATTGGTTTTTTTATTTGCTTTTCTTTAATCTTTATTGCGTTATTTCTCTGTTCTTAATTTCTGACCAACTATATTTGTTTATATTTTTCTTTATTGCATTTATTAATCATGTTTAATTTCATTAGTTTCTTTTATTTGCTTTTCATTTTTCTTTATTGCGTTGATTTCTGCCCACTGTATTTGTTTATTAAGCATATTTTTGTAATAAGGCTTCTGATTCTAATCTATTAATTAGAATGAATTCGTGTTAATTATTTTGAACTAATTAGGGTTCTGATTTTCCCTCAGTGATATGTGTAGCTGCGGTGATTGCAAGTTCAAGTGAGGAAGGTCTTATTCAGATTTCATAATGTAAATAAATACATTTAGGGTATATTTTTTAATTTTCATCTAGTTGAGGTCCAATCTAACTTGTTGATATGTGAGAAACTCAACGGTTATATTTTGTTGGTTTTGCCCTGTGCCCTGTGCCGTAGGCTGTAAGTGGGTGTCATGATCCTTTTGTAAAAGGATGCACTTTTGGTTTCTTTTGTTTGCTCTGTTAGTTGTTGTTGACTTAGATTGTTCCTCAGTTAGGGGTGAAGAAAGATCAAATTTTAAAACAGTGAACTGTTCATTTTCATAGTTTAATGCATTTTAAGGTGCTCCAAATTGTATTTGTTTTTTAAAAACAAATTTATTTTGATTTTGGCTGTTTACCTTTTTATTTTCATTTTGAATTTTGAAAACCGGAATTAACAGGACCGTCCGGTTTTGATTTTTTTAATTTATATAATTGCTGTTTTGAACTGAACCTATTGATTTTTTTTAAATGCGACCGTTTTTTGGTTAAGCTCGATTTTGATTTGTTTTACCATCGTTTTGATTTTTGTTCGGTCTGGTTTTTGAATATTAAAAATCAAAATTAATCGAACCATTCAAAGAGAGGGAAAATATCAACTTGGTTTTCAGTTTTTTTGTCGATTTAGTTTTAGGTTTTGTTTTTTTTCGGTTTCGTCAAATTTAAAGAAATAAATTTTTAAACTTAATCGAATCCATTTGTTTAGACACCTAAACGTATATGGGTTTGCCTGAGATGAATCCATCCACATTTAGAGTTCAACTCGTGCAAGTTTGGGTTCGGCTTGAGTAACTGGTATTATAAATATAAACCACTAGTGGGCTAGGATGGGCCTCCTCCATGTACATTTATTGTAAAATGAGGTCTAGTAGAGTTGGGGTACAAAATAAGCACCAAAATAAGATGACAAACCCTAAACAGCTTCCCTCTTCATTCTTTGTAACTTTTTTCTCTCTATTACTTTTGCAGTCGCCATATCTTATATTCTCCATCGACGGATCTGAGACTGGGAAAAAGGAAAAGGCCCTGAGGTCCGAAGAAGTCCAATACTACAGAAAAAGGTTAGTTTACACTCGATGATTACTCATTCTAAATTGATTTTCGTTCCCGGTTACTTGATTAACGTTTTACCCCGCGATAATTTTTTCCGATTGCTAATAATTGTGTTTGATTTCTGGTTTCAAATCGATTTTGTCTTAATTATTGTCTTACCCCGGGAAACAACGTACACTTCAAAAAAATAAAATAGTGAAATGGTAATTTTTCCGATTCTGGTTTCAAATCGAATTTGTCTTAATTACTGTCTTATCCCGGGAAACAAATTTTTTCGATTCTGGTTTCAAATCGATTTTGTCTTAATTACTGTCTTACCCCGAAAAACAACGTACACTTAAAAAAAATAAAATAGTGAAATGGTAATTTTTCCGATTCTGGTTTCAAATCGATTTTGTCTTAATTACTGTTTTAACCTGGGAAACAAATTTTTCCGATTCTGGTTTCAAATCGATTTTATCTTAATTACTGTCTTACCCCGGGAAACAACGTACACTTCAAAAAAATAAAATAGTGAAATGGAAATTTTCCTGATAAATTTACTACTATTTAACCCACCGGCCACCTGATTTTTTTCTCAATTCCTTTCCCAGTTGATTAGTTTTTCCCAGTTGAATTAAACTCACCTTTTCTCAGTGTATTTCCTTGTTGAATTAAACTCACCTTTTCTCAGTGCATTTCCTTCTATTTCTTTTTACTAAATTTTTTTTGTCATTTTCCACCATGCCTCTTAAGACTAAGCCAAAGGGTGTCACCGCCGCAAAACCGACGGGAAGCGGTGGCTGGTTGTGCAAGCAATTCAATCATCTACTCAACAGCCACCCGCTCCTGACAGAACATCGCGCTGGACATCCCACCACTACGAAACCCACTAAAAATGCGAAGCCAAAGGTAGGTTTAGTCCATTTTTATTTTAATTTCTGACTTTTTCTTTTTTAATTTCTGGCTTTTTCTAATTTCTCTTCTCTTTTTTTCCTATAGATGTTTAGGAAGGCGGTGCTTAGGGGTGAGCAAGAACCGAACCAAACCGAAAAATCAAACCGAACTGAATATTGATGTTTGGTTTGGTTTTTCGGTGAAAACGGTTTGGTTTAGTTTCTACTCTAGGTAAAGTTTGGTGTTCGGTGTTCGGTATGGTTTGAGTGTTTTGAAAACCGAACCGACCGAAAAACCGAATTAACCGAATTTTAATATAATATATATATATATATATATATTAAAAATAATATACATATATACTTACATTTATAAATTTTTTGTCTTTATATCTTAATTATTATTGATATATGAGTTAATAATTGTTATTTAAACATATATGGAAATTTATTATACTCTAATTATTTAATATTTCAATTAATTTTAATATAAAATTTTTGTAAAAAATAGAAAATGGTGAAATTCGGTTTTAACGAACTGAACCGTACCGAACCGAAATTTTTGGTTTGGTTTGGTTCAGTTTTTTCACCTCCAAACTAAAAGTTCGATTCGGTTCAGTTTGGGAATTTTCCAAACCGAAAAACCGAAAAAATTCCAACCGAACCGATCGATGCTCACCCCTAGCGGCCCTGATCTATAAACCGCCGAAAAGGATGACAAATGTAATGATTATTCGCTTTTCTTAAATCTTTATTGCGTTGTTTCTTTATTGTTGATTTCTGATATTAGTTTATATTTTTTTTATTGCATTTATTAATTATTGGTTTTTTTATTTGATTTTCTTTAATCTTTATTGCGTTGTTTCTATGTTCTTGATTTCTGACCAACTATATTTTTTTATATTTTTGTTCATTGCATTTATTAATCATTGGTTTCTTTTATTTGCTTTTCTTTAATATTTATTGCGTTGTTTCTCTGTTCTTGATTTCTGACCAACTATATTTGTTTATATTTTTCTTTATTACATTTATTAATCATGTTTAATTTCATTGGTTTTTTTTTATTTGCTTTTCTTTTTTTTACTGCATTGATTTCTGCCCACTGTATTTGTTTATTAAGCATGTTTTTGTAATTAGGCCTCTGATTCTAATCTATTAATTAGAATGAATTCGTGTTGATTATTTTGAACTAATTAGGGTTCTGATTTTCCCTCAGTGATATGTGTAGCTGCGGTAATTGCAAGTTCAAGTGAGGAAGGTCTTATTCAGATTTCATAATGTAAATAAATACATTTAGGGTATATTTTTAATTTTCATCTGGTTGAGGTCCAATCTAACTTGTTGATATGTGAGAGACTCAACGATTATATTTTGTTGGTTTTGCCCTGTGCCGTAGGCTGTTAGTGGGTGTCATGATCCTTTTGTAAAAGGATGCACTTTTGGTTTCTTTTCTTTGCTTTGTTAGTTGTTGTTGCCTTAGATTGTTCCTGAGTTATGGGTGAAGAAAGATCAAATTTTAGAACAGTGAACTGTTCATTTTCATAGTTTAATGCCTTTTAAGGTGCTCCAAATTATATTTGTTTTTTAAAAACAAATTTATTTCGATTTTGGCTGTTTACCTTTTTATTTTCATTTTGAATTTTGAAAACCGGAATTAACAGGACTATCCGGTTTTGATTTTTTTTATTTGTATAATTTCCGTTTTGAACTGAACCTATTGATTTTTTTTTAAATGCGACCGTTTTTTGGTTAAGCTCGATTTTGATTTGTTTTACCATCGGTTTGATTTTTGTTTGGTCTGGTTTTTGAATATTAAAAATCAAAATTAATCGAACCATTCAAAGAGAGAGAAAAAATCAACTTGGTTTTCAGTTTTTTTATCGGTTTAGTTTCAGGTTTTGTTTTTTTTGGTTTCGCCAAATTTAAAGAAATAAATTTTTAAATTTAATCGAATCCATTTGTTTAGACACCTAAACGTATATGGGTTTGCTTGAGATGAATCCATACACATTTCAATTCGTGCGGGTTTGGGTTCGGCTCGAGTAACTGGTGTTCTTTTTATTAAAACGCCTAAGTGGCATTTTTGTCCTCCTTTTAATATTATAATAATTTTGGTAGATTCTTCGGTTATTAAAATTTTAAATATTGTTTATTATAAATTGATTCTTTATCGGTTCGGTCAGTTAGAATTTTTTTAAGATTGTGTCTGGATATACAAATTTGGATTTGAAGTTTGTACTCCATGATTTCTTGAGTTAGACAATATTACCCTTACAGCTTCTTTGTCTATTTTTCTCTTCTTTAATGTACCCGCCAACCATTTTAATTGAATTAGAAACTTTTTGACAAAATACATATTTGACTTCTTAATTATTAATAAATTTTAGAGAAAATAACAACAATACCCAACAAAATGGCTTCTTTTTTCAGAGCATCTCCAATGGGATGCTACTTTTTATGCTAAATTTAGCATGAATAAGTGATAAAATGCTATAGATAGCATAGCATTTTAAATTTTACTCCAATGCACAAAGTTAAAAAGAAATGTTATAATTATTTATTAAGATAATTATCTCTTAATTTTATTAATTGCTAATTTTTTAATAATTTTTTTAATTAAATATTTTAAACTAAAATTTATGTAATATTTTTTTAATTTAATAATGAACTTTTCAAAAGATATAATTAAAAGAATCAATGAATTATATAAAAATAAATTATTTAATTTTTTTATTATATTGATGTATGGTCTACTATTAAAAAATCAAATCGATGTTGTAAAATTAAATAGAAACACAAAAATTAAAATGAAAAAAGTAAAAAAAAATAAAAAAAGTAGGTTAAAATAATAAATGCAAAAAATGACCGTGGTAAAATTGTAATTAATAGTGAATTGCTATTGGTTGTTGAATTTTAGCATATGCTATAGTCTGTGCTAAATTTAGCACGTGATATAGCATATGCTAAATTTAGCACAAGCTATAGCACTGCATTGGAGATGCATTTTAAAATTAAATGCTAAATTATAGCATTAGCACTTTATTTTAGCATTGCATTGGAGATGCTCTCATCAATTATAATTTAACTTATAATATTTTCATTGTTACCATTTTCTTTTCATAACCACTAGCATTCTGCATTTATTTTCAACACCACCACTTTATTTTCAACCTTACACATGACCAACAAATTTAGTTGTTTGTTTTACCCAACACGTGTCCTCTACTACCACAAACAAGATTACTCAGTGTTATTTTTAACTTACCCTCACGCGCTCTCCTTTCATCTCTTTCCCCTTCCATCCCTTTCTATTACCAGTCTCACTTTTCAACTCAAATTCAATTCTATTTGCGATACATCTCGATTAGCTTTTTAATTTTATTAGCCATTAAATTTTTGACATTTTGGATTACTTCTTTAATCTAATTTTACTCTTAATCCAAAAATTTATGAAAAGATGTTCTACTGCCGATGCTGAGGTAAGGTCGCGCTATGGTCATCTGCAGAATTGAATTGGCTAAAATATTTCAGAAAGTAAAATTAATTATCACCTAGTTTGATGGTTGATTTTGCATCAACAACAAATGAATAAGACATACTTTTATACCTAACAGATATATTTTTGATACATATTTGATACATCTCGGATACATATTTGATACATATTTAATCGTTCGAATCCTTTTTTTGTTTTATTATATATATTGCTTTACACATATTTGATATATCTCTAATATATATTTGATATATCTCCGACATATAATTTATACATGATATATACATTTTTTTCCTACATAATTTACACACGATAAATATATTTTTAAATGTACTTAATAGATACATAGTTAATACATAATTTATATATAATGGATATATTTTTTATATTTATGCATAATGGATGATTTTTTAGGAAATATGAGAATGGTGATGTTATTTTTTTTATTCTTATTTTTTTACAACTATAGTGAAATTTTTGACACATATTTGGATACATTTCTGATACATATTTGATACAGATTAAGAAATTATCAAACATACAATAAAAAAATATATTTGATAGACCATTGTTAAATCTCATATAACAAATATATATTTTACACACTCCGATATATATATATTTGATACATCTTTGATACATGTTTTATACACGATGAATATATTTCTGATACGTCGTACATAAATAATAGATACATTTTCGATATATATATTTTGATACATTTGTGATATATATTTGATATATTTCCAATACATGTTTTATACATGATGGATACATTTTCGATACGTCATAGATAAATAATAAATGTATTTTTGATATATATTTTTTATATATCTTTGATACATATTTAATACATCTCTGATTCATATTTGATACATTTCTGTTACATATTTGATACATCTTCGATACATATTTGATACATCCCCGATACATATTTGATACATATTTGACCGTTCGAACTCTTTTTTTTTGTTTTTTATACGTCTTTTTTGTAGTTTTATTACCTGTATTTTTATATATATTTGATACATTTCTAAATGTATATATTTGATGCATCTTTGATATATATTTTATACATAATGATTACGTTTTTATTATTACATAATTTATACATAATAGATACATTTTTATATTTTGAATTGTATATAATGTGTATTAAAGATGTATTTTTATTTTTTAAAAATGTAAATTTTTAAATATATGTAATAGATACATCAATGATACGTAATTTATACATGATAAATATTTATTTTAAATGTACTTAAAAAGTACATTTCGGATACATAATTTATACATATTCAATATGTATCAATAATGTATTCGTAGTTTATGAAATTAATTTTTTTTTTAAATTATATTATTTATATATTTATATATTGAATATATTCAATTTATTTAGATTTTTAATATTAATATTATCATTTTAACATTTAAATAGTAAATAAATATATTGCAAAAAAATTGATGGGCAAGATGCATGGTGCCTATATAGTGGCATCAGTGTTGGTATTACAGTTGCATAAAAATATAATACTACTAGAAATGGACAAATAATAATAAATTATACATAAAATTCTTTAAAAGTGTGCTCTGACAATAATTAATTAGGTGACAATAGAGGGGTGGGAGGAAATTTTGTTGTGACGCGTGTCAGTCAACCAACAAGGCTGACGCGCGCTGACGCATGCTGACGCATGCGTCAGATGGTATAGATGAAAAGAAAATCGGTTTTTTGGTGTTGGTGTAAAACTCTATAGTTAAATGATATTTAGTGTAAATTTAAGTGTTTTTTCTGGTAATTTTGCTATTTTCTCTAAATTTTAGTATTAAGACCAGTATTTTGATTCTTCAAAGTAAAATTCTACTGAAATAAATAAATCTGTCTATCAAGGTAGATACTAATGATGTCATTTTAAATTAAGAATATTTTTTTGATGAATAAATTAAAAATATTTTAAATTAATCTAAGAAATTTTGTTTTTACACGATTAAATCTTTTATTTTTTTCTTGATAATGAGAGATGGAGAAATGCTCATGTCAGAAATTTAACTTGCCACCTACTCGTTTGATATCCAATTTCTATACCACTTGAGATATAATTTATTGGTTAAATTAATCAATTAATTTTTTATCTTAAATTTTTTAAAATCTCACAGCTAAATTAAAAAGGTTTAGATTTTTTGAATATATTTTTGAATTAAGTAATTTTTTGCACTATCATATAAATTATGGATTTTAGTAACAAAACGTTCAATGAATCTATCTATATTTTTTTAATTAAAATTACTTTAAATAAGTTAAATATATTTAATTAATTTCATTTTTAGATCAAAAAGATCTTAATTGTATAATCCATAATCCATAATGTAATTGTATATGTATTATTTCTATACTATTTTAGTGTTATATTAACGAATGTGATTACTAAATGAGTGATATACATATTTATTTTAATTAAATGAACAATATTAAATTTCATAATTTCATTCGAAAGACTTATTTTTAATTAAAAAAAAGATATATGAACTTATTTTTTAATAAAATAAAATTATAAACTATTTCTTTTATATTATAAGAGTTCATTCGTATTAATGGTGTATGTATTATTTGTACGGTAGTACTTACCTTTTACTAAAAATAAAGATGTACTTTTAAAAAATAAACTTACATGTTATGAAATTAAAATTAAAATTGAATGATAATATGGAAATCAAATATGCATTTTGATAATAGTTGTTTTAAGTTAAACGCAGAACATATTTAAACAATGCTTCAATAACATTGATGAAAAGAATAAATAGTTAATCATTTTGGTCAGATTTTTGTTTAAATTATGCTTAAATCTATCGAAACTTAAAATAAGGTGGCTAGGTAATAATCTATACTATATATAAAAGCACGGATGGGGAGGGGGGGACAGGCACTTTTACCTAATAGCCCTTTCTAATTCATAAATTAATGGAGGTTTTATGGTCATTGTCTAAATAATTTAATAATTAATGACATTGATTTTAAATAAGAAGTTTAAATTGAGTAAAACATCTAATTATGGTGCTAATTGATTATATAGAATCCCATTAATTTTAAATCTCTTTTTTCCATGTATGCAATATGACCAAATTGTAAACTAATAAATAGGCAGTGCCTTAGACTCGCAGTCATCAATAATTATATATGATTCATATAATGTATTATATTATTATTTGATTTAATATCATGCCAATCATAATTAAATTAATACTACAACTTCAAATTATAGAAGTAATATAGTCATGTATTAATAGGAATGTATATACAGGTAATACTGTTAAATACATCGAGTGTTTACTTAAATTTTGAGTAAAAAAATAAAATTTATAATTATTAAAAATAATTAATAACTAAATATAATTAAAATATTTTGACGAGTCACACTACAAGCCACGTGTGAAACACGTAAAGCGACACTAGTATATTTAAGTAGACAAGTAAAAGATGATGATTAAAATGGGAAATACTTTATATAAATAAAGGGATGATGAAATACACGTGGAGTATCTATATCATATTCTAAAAGAGAAGTAGAATTGCATTATACCTTTTACTTCTCCTTTAGGTCCTACTCTTGAAATTTGATTCAATGTAAAGGTTAGGTTTATTTTGTTATAACTTTCAAATTTTAGTCCTCAAGGTCTTTTCACATTTTAGTACAATTATATCCTCCATATGCTTTATTTCTTATTCTTATCCTAGATAAATTCTAGGTAGACTCGGTCTACCACGTCATCCATAGACCAAACATATCACATTATGACACATCATTAAAATGATGGCAATCCTTAGGAACCGTCACCGTTTTGCGACATAATATGGTAAAGGAGGAAGACGACGCTAAGATGATGTTGGAGCCGGTAAACGACGCTGGAGACGATGGTAGAGCCGACAGACAAAGCTGGGGGCGATGGATTTGCTCGTGACGGTGGGTTTGCTTGAGACGATGGAGACGTTTGGCAGTGGTGGAAGCGGAGGATGGAACTGGAGACGATAGGCATTGACTCAGAAGATCAAGCGGTAGTAAGAGTAGGCGGCAATGAAAGTGTAATTTTTTATGAGAGTAAAATGAAGGTGTTTTTTATGTTTTTATTTATTTAATGTGTATATTAAAAATTTATTATATTTTAATTTAATTTAATTAATAAAATTATAATTTGATAAACTTTGAATAATAAAATTTAAAATTTATAATGTAGGGACCCAGTTAGCAAATAATTATAGTGTAAGGATCAAATTGGTAAAATTGTATAGTATAAATATCACCAGTCTCAAAAAAAGCGTTTGTGACTCACTCTCTAACAGAATAAGATGGAGAGACTTATTATGGTCATTTTTGATAGTGCAGGGATTTACTATGAATGTTTTTGAGTGCAGGGACCCAAATTAAAAAAGACGACAAATACAGGGATCCAAATATGTGTTTGGCCTTTAAATTGCTATGAATCTCGAATTCAAAAAACAAAAAAGATAATAACACGAATCTAGACAAAATGTACTATGTGTTAGGAAATTGAAAGACTAAACTGAAACAACTTTTATTTATTTATACTAAATAGTAATTAGTACAACACTCACTTGCTATTTCTCTCACGTACACGTCACTCACCCTTGCAGCACTCACTTTTGCTTTCTTATTTTTCATGCATGTATACAAAATATAGGCACCTATCCATATATAGGCACCATAAATCGGTGGAATAATCTTCTAGCAATTTCCTAATCCACCCTTTTATTTTCTATACATTTCTTTTAGTTTGTTATCTTAGTAGTATCTAGAATGTGCTAGATAAATAGAGAAAATGAGAGTAAGTCGGTGACTCTTCTAACACTATGGCTGTCAGTTTTGCCATAAAATGGTAATATATATAAGTATATTAAAATTAAATAAATTTTATTAACGAGTTCGATCCTTAAACTTCCGGTTCCGATTTGAAACCGTCGATTCACGGTTTAAAAAATTTAAAACCGACCCGAAACTGGTCTTTCGACGGTTTCGGGCCGGTTTTAATCTGATTTCGGATTTGACTGGTTCCGGACCGGATTTGACCATGCCGGTTCCGGGCCGGTTTGCGGGCTGACCCGACCCATGGCCAACTTTATCTCACTAGCTTGACAAAAATCCATACCTTCACAAAAGGACTCTTAACAACGTTACCAAAAGACAGTCAATTACAACATTAATACAAAATCAAATTATTATGACACCCCTCACATTTTTGACATAATTCATACTTTAATTCCTTTTATTTAAAAATCAAACGCTATGATTACTCATTTTTGTTTCTGTCAACAATTTAGTCCTTCCATCCATTTTTGGTGTTAGTCAACAAAGTCAACGAAAGTATATGCTCCCCCACTTTTATTTTTGTCAACGATTTAGTCCCTCACTTTTATTTTTGTCAACGATTTCGTCCCTCATATTTTAAAGTTAATATACTCCTAAGTTCTTTGAGTTCGTTGACTAACATCATAAATGGACAGAGGGTCTAAACTGTTGACGAAAATAAAAGTGAGGGGCCATATAGTTCAATTTTCAAACAGGATGGACTAAAGTGTGAATAATGTCCAATATGAGGGGTGTCATAGTAATTTTTTCTTAATACAACAACTTTGTGAGAAAATTGTGTACTGTTGAACTAGCTTATATGGAAGCTTTCATGTAGGGCTGGCAATTTCTTACACGACACGACACGAAGTTAAGAGGGTTCGAGTTGAGCTTATATGGGTTTGGGTCATAAACGAGTCAATCTATTTATGACATAATTAAATAGCGGGTTAAACAGGTTAAACCCGCTTAAGACACGTTTAAATCTATTTATTAATATTATTAATTAATTAAATTATATGTGACCAAATATTACTCATATAATATATATATAATTTATTAATTTTTATTTGTTAAATTAAGATTTATGGTTATTTTAGAGATTTGTTGTATGATTATACTTGTTTAATTAAAAACATTTGAGTTAGAAGACTCATATATGTTGAATCTTTAGATATCAGTACACCAATGACTTCAAAACCTTCATATTTATTTGAATCTACCCATTTGTCTTTGTGTCCTATCATAATAGGAATAGATTCCATATCTGTACAAAATTAAATAAATTATGATACAGATACACAGAAGCTACATGTCTGCTATAAATAAAAATTAATATTCTAAAAATATTACCTTGTAATTCTTCAATAATGGTAATAATTCATGTGGAAGGAGCTACTGTCATCTTTCTCAAGCAGTCTATATTTTTCGTGTATTTTTTTGAATATAATGTTTTGATTTAATTGTTATTAAAAGAGAAACAACAACCTGTTTTGATTTGTTTGGCTATTAAAAGGGAAAAAAACGCGTGATATTAGAAGAGGAATATTGAGATTGTCACGTGTCATTAGCTGATTTGTTCTTCTTCATGATTTGCTGATTCTATTGTGTGGATCTCGTGATGCTATCTTCAGCTATTAATTGCTGATTCTGTTCCGAGTGTCAAGATCCTATTGGGATGACATGAATGTAAAATTTTAGTGTTTTATGGTATGAATGTAAAATAGGTGAACTAAATGGCATTAGTGTAATTGGAGCCCTTTTTTTTTTGGCAATTTTGTTATTTTTTTATTAACATATATATGTAGAATTTTTGAGTAATTTACTCTACAATTTGTCACTTTAATTTATCATCCAACAAAATTGGACATAGTAATCTTTACTTTGTAAAATATAAAATAAAGGGTTAATTATATATAAAATCACCATCTTTACACGAAATTGCAAAAATAACACGACTTTTAAAACGTGGCAATTCAGGGCACCACCTTTCATTTTTTTTCAAAAATAACACGGGCACATTTTTAGTGGCATTTTTACTGACGTGACGTGACACGTGGCACTCTCATCGGCTGTCCAAGTCAGCAAAATTTTATCAAAAAACGTGCCCATATTGTTTTTGAAAAGAAATGAAAGGTGATACTCTGAATTGACACGTTTTAAAAATCGTGTTATTTTTGAAAATTCGTGTAAAGTTGGTGATTTTATATGTAATTAACCCTAAAATAAACTAAGTTTCTCAATTAGAGAAATATATGTCTTTTCATTCTTCTGTTTTTTTTTGCCTTTCATTATCTGAATTTTCTGCATATAATTTAATTTTAAAAGTGTTTTCACTCTAATTGCACACATTTAAAGTAAAAGGAAATTATTTGTTAAAAAATATTTAATGGTACTATTTAAAAAAAATATCCAAATATCTTAAAAGTTACAAAATGTATATTAATTTGATCAATTTATTGAAAGTTTATTAAATTTTTTAAAATTAATTTAATTGTACCTACATAACAGTTAAACGTGTCCTTTAAAAAGAAAGTTGCCAATTAAATGCCACATGTTTTTGGTAAATCAATTTTTCAAAATATATATAGATTTTGAAAAATTAGATAAATTTTCAACGAACTGGTCACGTTAACATGATTTCTAACTTAAAAAGATTTGAATATATTTTTAAAAAATGAAAAAAATTTAACTTTTTAACATTATTAATTTTTTTTTAAAATAATTGTAAAATAGATTATATAAAACTTTGGCCCTTTCTCGAAATGTGAGGGAAATGTCTCTCAGAATGATTGAAATAAAATAATGTTCTCTATCAGAGACTAACCTTAAGTATATACTCACATAATCACAATAAACCTAACAAAAAGACAATTTTTTAAAAAAAAAACAAAAACAAAAACGAAAACAGGAGAAGTAAATTTTCAAGCACATTCCGAATTTGAAGTACTGCCACTTGATTCCAGATTATTGTTTCTGCTTAACGATGAGCTCAAATTCGGATCACTAACCAAATGCCCTGAGCTCGAAGCTGCCACAACTTGAGATGGAAAATTGAGTAGTGCCTTAGCGCCACGCATCCGAAAAGCAGCTCTATCGTAAGCCAACGCAGCCTCTTCGGCTGTCGTAAAAGTACCGAGCCATATACGCGCACCATGTCGTGTCGAATCGCGAATTTCGGCTGCGTATTTGCCCCACGGCCTTCTTCTCACGCCTCTATAGTGCTTATTGGCTATGGTTTTGTTGGCTGGCTGCAAGAATTTGCTCGATGAAGAAGTAATTTGGGTTCTTGGTGGCATGCTTGAAATATTGCTGGGGGTAGTTGTGTCATTTATCATATGGTATATCACCATATCTTGTGAGTCATTCTCATTAAATGGAAGCTCATTTTGAGATGTTAAGACCATGGTTTTGTTATTATAGCTCTATTAATTTTTGTGATTGTATTGAGAAAATGGCTAGAAGATGAAGAATTGTGGAAAGAAGGTGGAGACATGTATTTAAATAAAAGGTTCTGACACGGCTCGGTCCGAATTAGTCGGGATATTGATTCCGAACATCGGACGATACCTCTACTAAAAATAAAAGGTTCTTTGAATTTTATTTTCTTAGCAACAACTAAGGAAGGTATGAGGAACGAGATGACTATATAGGCAAATGTTGGGTATTCATTTTTAGGGTTACTAAACTTTCCTATTATTTCATTTTGGTCATGAGATTTTAATTTCTTTCGATTTAGACGTCAAACTTTAAAATTAATAAGAAGCGATAAACTTTTAAGTGATTTTAGACCAAATTGAATCTATATGCTAATCAGATCTTGTTATCGTGAATTAATAATAAATTTTTACTCTTACACCGAAATGAAAAAGCACGATCATAATAATTTAATATCTCTAAATGGTGGAAGAGGTGATATGATTAATTTGATATGAACTCACTAAAGAATTTATCGTCTTAATTCACTAAAAACTTTCTAGTTGCTTGTAATTTTTAAGTCTGATGACCAAATTGGAATAAATTAAAAGTTTCATGACTAAAATAATATGATATAGAAGTTATGTAACCTAAATATATAATAAACGATGTCTGTTTCTTCTATGTTGGTGGCTGGGCTGGTACATTTTTGTCAAATGCATTTGCCATGATTATTATGTCTAGCTAAACCCTTCATTGGGGATTATTAATCGAAATTATGTCTGTTTAATTGAATTTGACTTATGGATTTTGTGTTCTTGATGGGTTTTAATTATTGTGCTTAATGCTTAGCCTAAACTGATCACTTAGTATTTGCCATATGTTTTGATTTTAGCTCGAGAGAGTAAAATTGGAATAGAACAATATAATTAAGAACGCAGGAGTTGATTGTGCGAGAGTGAATTAACGAGAGCGGGTTCTTTGAATTTGCTTAATAATCATTAAATCGATTTATACTTAGGTTAATCATTGTGCGAGAGTGAATAATTAACCTAGTATTAGTTAGTTTAATGCTTTTGCCTGTAATTGCTCGAGAGAGAATTTTAGGTGCTCTAGATTAGTTCGAACGTCATCAGAACCATATAATCCATAACCCGAATCAAGTAAACAGCATAACTAAGATTAATAATCCCTGCTTTTTCCATTATTGTTAAAACACCGTTTGAATTACAGCTTTACTTTACTTTAATCTACATTTATCAATATTTGTCTTTTAATTTACAAAACCAACAAAAATTATCTTTTCGGCTATTCGAATCGAGTACCTTAACTAGTTGTCTTTAAAGATTTCTCTGTGGGTACGATATCCGGACTTCGCAGTCTGTATTACAAGTTGGCATACGTACGCTTGCGTATTTTTACCAACAATGATTCCGGGCTGGTTCATGGGCTGACCCGACCCATGGCTAGCTCTGATTGAGGGAGTAGCTCCCTTCAAATACTTATAAAACAAATTAACTGAGCAGTAAACGATTTTTTAGACCCAAGTAATCAACATTTGTCGTCGCTTTGAAAAGGTGTTCGGAAGCTTTGCGTCTCTAATGTCGAGATTTGGAATTTATTTTCAGCTCGTATCAGTTTTAATGTTGGGAATGGTTCAAATGTTCTTTTTTGGAGGGACTTATGGCTTAACAATCAAGTGAACCCTCTTTGCATGGATTTTCAAAATTTGTTCAGATTCTCTCGTCAACCTACTACAACTGTTTTGAATTTGGTAACAGCGGACACTTCAGGTCTGCTTCATGGAACTTCAGCTGGAAACGAAGGTTAAGAATAGGTGAGTCGGAGTCCCTTGAGCTTCTCACTCAGCTGCTTCAATCCATTGGTTTCTCCAACCAGAGAGATACCGTTTTCTGGTGCGCTAAAGCTGTTTATACAACAACAAGTTTTAATAAGATGTTCGTAGCTTCAGGTCTGCAGCGAGACTGCTTCTTGATGAAAGTTTGGAAGCATAACATTCCTTCAAGGCTGCAATTCTTTACAAGGCTTGTTCATCGGGGGAGAATAACATCGAAGGAATTTTTTGTTCAGCGTGGAGTTTTTGGACAAGAGCAGCATTACTGCATTCATTGTTCTGAGATAGAAACAATGTTACATATTCTGATTTTTTGTCCTTTAGCTTGGAGGTTTTGGTCGAATCTTCTTATCAAGATTGGTATTGTGGTTTGGACGATGCTGGGTGATATAGCAAGCTTTTATTATCAGTGGATGGATTCGGCAAATTCAGATTACAAAGATCTTTGGGCAACAATTTGGTTCTTCAGCATTTGGGAAATATGGAAGGCTATAAATAAGATGGTTTTTCGCAATGAAACTTCGAGATACAATGATTTAACTTTTTAATGTATTATTAAGGGTGTGATTCACTATAGATATCACAACCCGCATTTTATTTTTGGTGGTAATGATGTATTCCATTGCCTAGAATTCTTCACAAGACTCTAGTTCTCGTTTTTCTCGCCTATTACATCTTGTGATAATGCTAATATAATTACCATTTATCAAAAAAAGCTCAATATTAATTTTTAATAGCTATTATTTGTTTTCGTTTGGTCAGTTATTTTTATTTTTTAATGTATTTTTACTTAGGTTAAAAAGCTTGTAATTCTTATAATCATCTAAAAATATTATTGTTTAAACAAATGTAAATGAATTTTAATTTTAATTTTTAAAATAAGATTTAACCGTTGAATATTTTTTAATGAAGTGTAATTCATCTAATGGTGGAATGGAATGAAATTGAGGAAATAAAAATTTGGGGGAAACTACTCTCCAATCTATATAACTAAGTATAAAGTTGAACACAAAACATTGTACATTAAACAATATTTTGGGTTCAATTTACTGAAAAACTTGCACTTTAATAATAGTTTCAGGATAAGCACTATTGGATAATAAGTTTAAGTGGTATTTTTGCCAATTCCCATGTCTCCTCGTATAAATGCCCAAAGATTTTAATTTTTTTTTGTCAAAGGTAGGTATATTAATTCAGAAGGGGAATACAAAGTAGAGTAATAGCTAAAAGTGTAGCATAGACAGTTTACAAGATTGTGCCAAATTATGAGCTAAGAAATTAAAAAAGAACATAACTGGAAAAAAGTCTGGACATGTAGAATATCACAACAAATCCCCCAAGCACCTGATAATTGTATTGTAGATCTCTGTAATGATTGAATGACTTGAAGTGCATCTCCTTCCAGCAAAATAGAAGACCGTCGATATGATATAGCCTAGTTCAAAGCCTCACGGACAGCCAGAAACTCCAAAATTCCTGGATCCCATATAGCACGAAAAACAGCAGAAAATTGGGCAATTATTGAACCTGAGGAATTCCTAGCAATAGCTGCAACTACCCAAATTTGTGTTGTTTATCAGTAGCAGCATCCACAATTAGTTTAATACACCCGCTAGGGAGAGAAGTAAAAGGATGAGGAGCTGTCAGTGTACAATTTGTATTTGTGTTTGTCTGCGGTTCCAGTGATAACGCCGGGATATATCCAGCACAAGCTTTAGAAGCAAGCAATACAATATCTTCTATAGAGTAGTATTCTTTTCTAAAAATAATTGCATTACGAGTCTTCCAGATATGCCACAGGGTGAAACAGAATAATGCGAATGACTCCGTAGAAGGTTCCATATTTATTAGCTGAGCCGAAAGACAAAGGCAAAGTTCAGGAAAAGAAGAATTTGAGAAACATGCACTTCGTAATGATAAAGTGGAGATAAACCATATTTGTTAGACAAAGGGGCAAGTAAAAAGCATATGTACCAAAGTTTCCCGCTCCATACAATGAGGGAAAGAGGAGATAACATTGAAACGCTGTAAAAGCAATTCCCTAGTAGGTAGAACATTATGACGACAACGCCAAATGAAAAGACGAATTTTTGGAGGAATAGGTGCATAAGACAGAAACTTTCAATCTTGACTAGAGCAAAGCTGAACAGAAGGCATAGTGTCTGTATGAAGTTTATGATAAATGAAATGATAACCTGATTTGACTGTATAAATTCCATTAACATGATGATGCCAAATCAATCTATCTGGGTAAGGGAATAAATTGAGGGGTATAGATAAAATTAATTAGACATCCTCAAGAATAAATAAAGATCTAAGAAGAGGACCATTCCAAGAACAACTCCCAGGTAACATTAAATCTGAAACTAAAGGAGGAGCCAAAGTTGAAGCTACTCCTGATTTAAGTGTGGGTATAAAAGGGTAAGATGATGGGAGCCAAAGGTCAGTTAAAAAATGGATAAGATTACCCGAGTTGACTTACCAGCGAGTACCTTCTTGCAATAAAAGAGATCCATATTTCAAACTTCGCCAGCCCCATGAAGGTCTGCTACCAATACATGCATTAAATAAACTTGCATTAGGGAAATAACGAGACTTATAAACTTGAAATACCAAAGAAGAGGGATCTTGTAGAAGTTTCCAAACTTGTTTAACTAATAAAGACTGGTTAAAAGAATGTAAATCCTTGAAGCCCAAACCACCAATGGATTTGTTGTAACACATTTTGGACCAAGAGATCTAGTGATAACGATATTCATCTTGTGTTTGACCCCACCAAAATTGTGAACTAAGGCTATTTACTCTATCACAAAAGAAATTGGAAGTTTAAAACACATCATGTGATAAACAGGGATTGCTTCAATGACAGCTTTAAGTAAAACCTCTTTTCCACCCCTGGTCAAAAACTGTTCCTTCCACCCATTAAGTTTAGATGTGATTTTAGAAAGTAAAGGAGCAAACATCTGTTTCTTGGAAGGTAAAATAGTTAAAGGAAGACCAAGGTATGTACCTTCAAAATTATTAATACGAACTCTCAATCTGGATGCCAAATGTTCTCTCCAAAGAGGATGAATATTGTTGCTAAAAAATACAGCTGATTTGTCATAGTTTATAAGTTTCCCACTGAAAGCTGCATATTCTTGTAAAATGCTGAGAGTAAGATCAATTTGAGCTTCAGTTGCTGTAATGAATAAAATGGAATCATCCGCAAAAAAAAGATGTGTCAGATTTGGACTATAACTATTCATTTGCAAACCCTGGAAAATACCCCTGGAACTAGCTTGATTAATCATATACGAAAGGCCTTCAGCACACAACACACAAATTAATGGGGATAGAGGAACCCCTTGTCTAATTCCACGAGCTGGATGAAAATAGCCATGCACCTGACTATTAATCTGGATAGAGTAAATGACAGTGGTGATACAATTCATAATCCAAGAAATGAATGTATCATGAAAGCCCCATGCCCGCAAAATAAAAACTATATAATTTCATTCAAGGCGATCATATGTTTTATTAATATTAAGCTTAAGAGCTAAAGATCCAGTTTTGCCAGTCTTCTTGGATTTAAGGTAATGAAGAATTTCATGAACAATTAAAATATTGTTAGAAATGGACCTTCCTTTGACAAATGCATTATGGCAAGGATCTAAAATTGATGGCAAAATTGACTGTAATCTACTAGTCAATATCTTGGATATAATTTGATAATTTTAGTTGATTCTGTTGATGGGCAAATATGTTGACTACTTTACTTTATCTTATATTGGTACATAAAAAGACATTTATTCTACATTGGTATATATACAAAATAATGATAACTATACACATTTATTGACGATAAATAATATTTTTATTTTAAATTATTAAAAATGACCTATATTTTTTTGATGTATAAAGAATTTTTTTTGATGAATAACCCATCAAGTTCTGAAATATACTGATAGTGAGAATAAAAAGTCAATGCTTTCATTCTCAAAGTATAAATAAACAATTAATTGCATTCAAAACCTTAACCTTCCAAAACTATTATATCTAGAGACTAGAATTTAAATTATTTTTTATCAAATAATTTATTGTTGATTATCAAAAAAATACTATAATAAATTAATAATAATGCTTCTAATCGATTTAATCTCGTAAGAATAATGCCGACGATATATAAAGAAATTTCAAAATTAAGTTTCAAAATGTGTTTTTACAATAGTGAAATCCAAAGTTATATGCTTAAGGCCAATTAAACCTCTTTGTGGCACAATTCTCAAAAAAAAAAATTAATCCCGTGAGATTCAATTGGCCATATGCCAGAAGCACTATGTTGCTATATATACTTTTTAAAAGTTCAATAATTGATTTGACTAAAAAAATACGTCAAACACTACAAGGTAAATATGAAAAAGTTCATATACAAATAAATTTTTTTAAAAGATATCAATTATATGGTATAAATATCTTATAAATCTACAAATCAATGCAAATATTTAGCATTAACATAAATTAAATAGTGTCAATAGAATTAATTTATTAAGGTCCGGTTTAATGATTATTAGTTCTTTAATTTTTTATCATTTCAATTTGTAAAATGTTTACATTGTGGATAAGTCGCATTTTTTGATTTATTAAGGTTTGATGAAGATATAAGTGAAACTTTTAACAATCTTCCATATGTATGTATTGTTTGTCCCAAAATTACGATACTAGCTCTAAAAGCTCGAAAGGTCAAGACTTTTAAAACTACATAACAAAACATTCTTATTACATCAACAAATAATATAACCATATAAGAAATGAGCGGGGAAAAGAAAATATAAATAGTAAAAACTAAAAAGATAATTGAAAGTTAAACAAACAATATCTAATTAAAGTAAATATATCACTATACATATGCAATTTACTCTTCTTCATTTTATCATCTTCATCTAACTAACAGTAATGGCAATGACAAAAGAAAGTATTATTGTTTTCTTTTTCGTATCAATAACTATGAATATATTTTTGGTGGAAGAAATAGATGCAGCTCGATATTTTGCAAGGCGTCCAAGAAGAGGATTTCATGAAAGATCGCCTTCCGCTAGAAATGATAATGATAATAAGGCTCGTTCTATAGATTATGGAGCTATCACTAGCGGAGCTTGTGGTCCTTGGAATAATTACAAATGGTGTAAGCATATGCATCCGATTCATCGTTGGGAAAGAGGTTGCGAGGTAAAATTTAGGTGTCGACATGACGACTTGAACAACACACAACAACACAATTGATCTTCTTAGGGATAATATCTATATATATAAAAAAAACACTATGGTAAACCGATATTAGCGAATTTTGATGATTATATTCATACCTATAAGCAATCAAGTTATGGAACTTTAATTTTCTAGTTGAACGAGTCAAGTAAATCGACTCCGCGTCGGACTATATAAATTTTAGATATTCCGATTTGCAAAATTAACGGATCATTATTAATGAACTTGTTAAGAATTTATTTGTTAAAACAGTTAAAATTATGGATATATAATATCATTTTGTCTTATCACAAAATGTTGTTTTGATAATAAAAATACTGAACAATTTGATAAATATCATTAAAAATAATCATCTATTGTAACCATCTTTTTATTTTATGTAACACTTTTTATGATGTTTATAGTAACTTTTGACATAAATGTTTGTTTGATATTTTATTTCATAATCAATAACGTTAACTCGGAAAATTAGTTATTATTAAATTTATTTTAATTTTATTATAAAGAGAAAAGAATAATATATATAAATATAATTAATTGTTTGTATTATTATTATTATTTTAACAAATTGTTTGTCACTATTATTGGAAATACTTAAATGTTAGTTATTGTATGTATATCTTATTAATTATTATTGGAAATGATATTTTATTTCATTGTAATTAGATAATCATGTAAAAAGTTTTAGCTTTGTAAATATATTTAATTAGCAGTTAATTGATTCGTAAATTGTAATTGTCATCCAATGGTATTTCTTTTGCTTATTAATTTTGCTTTGTTAATTATATAATATCACGTTTTCTGGAAATATTTTTAATATCATATATATATATATATTGATAAAATGAAAAGTACAAATGCAACTGAAATAGAAAAGGTATGAATCAAGAGAGAAAGGACGGTATTGAAGGAGAATAGTTTTAAGAGTTTGAGTGAGAAGATGGTGGATACAATGGACATGTTGAGAAAAGTTAAAAGAAGAGAAAAACTGAATAAAATAAAATTTCAAAGACACTATTTTCAACTCACAAAAATGTCTGAGTGAAATTAAAGGCATAAAGCTCACTTTAGCTCCTGTAGTCAGACTAAAAAAATTAATAAAATTTTAAGATTGAGGATGGCTCACTTTGAATTCTGATGTTGTCCAAAATAGTTTACATCACACTGACCGTTACTTTTTCTGTTATTAAAAAAGTTTAACATTTTTAATATTTAAAATACTTACCGATTTTATATTTATAATTTCCTTTTCATAATTTAAATATGATCAAAATAATAATTAATTATTGATATTTAAAGGGTTAATTCCTAAAAAAATCACGAACTTTATACGAAGTTTCATTTTTAATTATGACATTTAAAAGTTGTCATTTAAAGGCACGAACTTTCATTTTATTTCAAATCTATCACTAAAGTAAAATTCGGTGTATTTTATTTGACTAAAAATTCCTAATCCTAGATACTCTAACTGAAAGATAGTAATAAGATTTGACGTTAATTAATAACTTGGGTCTTTAATTAATGGTTTAGTGAAGAATTTAGTCGATAAAAATACACTGAAATGATGAATTTGAAATAATATGAAAATTCGTGCTTTTAAATGGCAACTTTTAAAGGTCACGATTAAAATGAAATTTCGTGTAAAGTTTGTGATTTTTTTAGGAATTAACTCATATTTAAATGAAGAAGAGGATGAAAATGATTAAAAAATTGTATAATATAAAATTGGTAAGTATATTAAACATTAAGGATATTATTGAATTTTTTTTTTATACATGTCATGTTATCACTTGAAAGAAAAAATAATGGTGTCAAATTTTCAGTGTAATATGAACTATTTTAGACAACATCAGGAGACAAAGTGAGTCACATTCAATCTTAAAGTCTTATTAATTTTTTCTGTCTGACCATAGAGGGTCAAAGTGAGTCTTTTGCTGAAATTAAACAACATATGTGTCACGACCCAAATTTATGAGTCGCGATAGAGAATAGGAGTGTTAGTTCCGAAACCCATAGCAAGCCTAAAAACCTGTATAAATTTTTCGCAAATCAAATCATATTTCATATATCAAAATACATGTGATCCCATTTTACATAAACAACCGAGTTAAAATGCGTTATACAAATATATAGACAAAAACATTTAGACTATTACGGACCGCTAGAATGATGACTTTCTTTCACTTCTTGTGCAAATGGCTTCCGAGAATTAAAACTTCGGAAGCTTGACTCTTCAAATCATATCATACTATCCCTGAAAAATAGGAGGAACAACGGGGTCAGTATAAAATTGAGTGAGTTCACCAAATTATACGCAATATCACACAATGGGTTAAAACCGTTGAAAAACCATTTTATATATAAAAAATACTCTTTTCAAATCATATTGCATACCTTCTTTACATTCCATCCTAACTCTTTGTTTATTTTATAAATTTAAAGATTATACGTATTGACATCTTTGATTTCTTTTCTTATTTTGTTGCGTTAGTTTTCGACCGAATCAGAAATATTAGTTATATCATCATGATTCTAAATTGAGTTAAATCATTGACAAGTCTTTTGTGACTTGATCCTTATGGTTGGGTCCCGAGATAGTTCGACCGACTTAACCACAACCATATGATACAGTCCGGAGATAATTCAACCGAGTTAACTAGTACAATTTCTCAATCCCAAACGATCGATCGATAGGATTCCCGAGATAATTCAACCGAGTTAACTCCTTAGACACGGGTCCCGAGATAATTCAACTGAGTTCAACCTCGTGTCTGTATTCGGACTCTGCACCCTGCAGGTCTTTTGAGCTTAACTGTCGATTTATAAAGTTCTTATTGTCGTCTAATAGGAAAGTTTGTTTGTATTGTTTCTCGATTTTATTTTATATAGATTCTTGATGTATTATGCTTGCTTTTTATTTTCGTATGAGGCCTGAGGACTATTATCGAGAATGGATGAGATACAGGTCCCGAGATAGTTCTACCGAATTCAACCTCGTATCTCGGTTCTTATTATTGGGTGTACCGTGGTACGATTCTCGTTTTACGTTTATTAATTGATCCTGTATTTTACGCTCTATTGTATTGATCCTTTTTGGACCATGACATGCACATTACAATCTAGAAGCACACAACTATAATACACGCATGTATGTGCATTCATTATAATTAGTAGTACGTACAGGAACGTACTATGTTTCCTTACTTATATATTGTTCGATATTTGATATCATGTATTATGCTTGGTTTATCCTTTATCGATATTCGATTAATAGTACATATAGAAATATACTATATATTTCTCGTATACTATTTGATATTTGACTTCGTATCATGTTATTTTATCCTCTCCGGTACTTTAACATTTGTGTTCTTTTCATATAAATCATGTTATTATTTAAAACATCATATTTCACTAAGCAATCATTTTCAAAACATACATATACATAATACATTTTAAAACATACATTTCAAATATATATATTCATATAGCCTTCATATTAAAATACGTCACTTTATGAATATTGACGAGTAATTTAAAGTGTACTCACTACTTGCTATCCAAATTCTTCAAATAAACACGAAGACATCTCGATCCGTTCGCCTTGAGCCCTATCGATAGTCTCTTCGTCGAGTCTACGCAAATTCGATAACGCTATGAATTAATAGCAAATCTAATTACGATTACGCATCTAAAACTGGTTTGATCAACCTACTTCAGTCATTAATAACGCTTATCTAAAATAGTCCGACCCCTTAACGAAATTAACATTATTAAATTTTAGAACGTCGCTTATAACTTTCGTTTAGGTCTTGGACCATGAAACGCACCCAAAGATGTCGAAAACTCTTGGAAGTTAATACCTCGAGCTGTCCAAAACAACATTTCAGACTGCACACACAAATGTTCTGCCATAGATGACCATCTTAGAGTCCGATTCAGAAAAAGCTTAAACTTTGAAAATTATAGTTGATATCTTAAAGTTTCTGTATCAACATCAACAAACGGAACTTGATTCGGAGTTATAAAACCCGAGCTATGGTTCACGTAACATGGTTGTTCTGCAGGAACAGATTCTACAAAAACATCTAACTAGTTATCGTACCAACGTCTATTAAAACTGACTAAACGAAAGCCAATCCGGGGCATGGGAGGGGTTGGAAAGAACCTACCCGGAGCTTAGGGTCAACAACATACAAATCACAACCCTCAAACTCACCATCATCACTCAACAATTCAATCAAAACCAAATTCTATAATTCAATCACCAACACTACTAATCATCACAAAACCCTACTCAATTCTCATCAAATTTTTATCAACAACAACTCATAAATTTCAGAATATAAACCCTCACCTTAAAGATGTCTTCTTGGCCGAACCTTAACCATCAAAAACCTTCATGAATTCTCTTAATCCAAGCTCATAAACATGATACAACAAACTAACACAACAATCACCATTTAACCTAACAAAACCGAAACATAACCTCTGAAATTCTAATCATAATTTAATTTTATTACCTCAAATTGAAGTCATAGATCTTTAGATAATCGTTTCCTCATTCCTTGGCCGCAAGAATTGCTAAATTTTGTTGAGAAACGAAGAAGTTATGAAGATTTGAAGTTGGAAGGATTTGAGAGAAAAGGGGTTACGGGTTTCATCTTCTTCTTGCTGCAAATTATCCTTGAAATGAATGAGTATTCATTCATAAATGATGATAATAAGTGAGTTAAAAGTCCACTTAGATCCTTGAATTTGCCACCTCCTTAACCTTCACTTTTTAACTTTTCTTTCGTTCGATTTAGTCCACCAATCCTTTAATCATTCAATTCTCGGTAAATTCCGTATTATTTATTTTTCAAATAAATAATATTAGTATCATATCTTGTAATATCACTTTTCAACAATTAATTTTGGCAATTTTGGCCAAAAACGCTCAAATTTCCATTTTGATCTAGCTTGCACTTTTTCGTCCAATATTTCATTTTAATGACCATCGATAACCAATTTATCGATATTATTTTCTTATCTTGATAAAATAGAGTAAAACACAAATTTCTCCGGAAGTTTGTGCTTAAAAGTCCACTTTAGTCCTTAAAGTGGCTAATTTACATTTTAACTCAACTTATCTATTAATTGACATTTTATGAAACGTTTTCCATAATTTTTAAAATATTTTTCACGGATTTTGGCGTGAAAATTATTAGTTCGAGCTTTCCAACTTATTTTATTTTATTCCCTTTAGTCCTGATTAAATCCAATTGCTTGCATAATAATTTTCAGCTAAAATTATTATTTTACGATAATTCCAATAGACTCGCTTCGGTTTAAATCCTTAATATCCAATCGTAATTCGATATTCTCGTTACGATTATACCTTATGATACTTCACGTAATACCTCAAAAATTTAGGTTAATATAATATGATAAATATTACAAAAATAATATAACTATTACTCCTTCCATTTCATATTTATAAATAGTTACTGCAACACTTAATAAATACTATTATACATTATTTTATTGTAATTTTTTATATGTGCCGCCAAAAATATGTTCAACTTTTAAAAGTAAATTATCGTAAACAAATTAAAATTTTATTATTTAACATGCACATTATACACGGAAAAACAATAACAAGATAATAAGAATAATAAATATTATTCATAATAAAAATAATGAATAATGAATTACAAACTAAAATAGATTGTTCTACAATTATTTATAAAATATAAATAAGTAAACTTTTACATAAAGTCAATTTACAGTATTATATAAGTATAAAAAACAAAACATGTGTAATTTTTTGTCATAGTTAAAATATTTGTATTTATAATACAAAGATTTAAAAATTTATCCATCCAAATAAATTGGAAAAAGTTAAAAAATAAACATAGCTATCTTTAAATAAATGAATAAAAAACACCATATTCTTTCCTCCGGTGGTCTCCCGAAAAAAAAACTAACCCTATTCTTTTTATTTTTTAAGGTCACCGCCGATCAATATTTTAATTTGCGGTGGTTTCATTTTCCTTTATTTTATTTTTTTATTTATATATTTTATATTTGATCGTTGTCTTTTGCTATTTTGTGTTTTTTATTTTATGATTATTTTTATCTCTCCTTCTACTGAGTTTATATTTTTCTTCGTAGAAATTTTTATAATGCCCTTTATGGATTTGATATTCCCTTTGTGGATTTTATAATACGGTGCAGATTTGAATCGTTTATGATGAAATTTTTGTTTTTTGTTTTTCAATCGGATTCATTTACAGATATAATCCAATTGAATAATTCAGATTGAAACTATTAGAGCTGCAAAATGTATTTTTAATAAAGTGTATTTTGAATCTAGAGTTAATTAGACAAAATACTGCAACTTATGAACTTCCCATAATTACGTTCATATCTTTTGCTTTTGAAAAATACAATTTTTTTATACTTTTGATTTTACACAAATATCAAATGCTCCTATAATCCTTTCATAACCTACTTTCTTCAAATCAAATTTAAAGCCTTGGCAGCAAAGAGTAGACAAGAGAGGAAGTAGAGGATGCAACTGTTGAAGCTGCCGCTGTTCGCCGGTGGACTTGAAGCTGCCGCATTCATGGGGCTCATGACACTGATTATCTCCGGTTCGATTCCTCTCCCTCTAACTGGACTGACTGTCAATGCTACTGGATTAAGGTCGTTACCGCTGCCGAAGAAATCACTCATCGTCGCTGTAAGTTAAGAAGACGCAGAACCTCCACTATTGACGATGAAGATCCATAAATTTCCGCTGCCATAGAAAACAATAAATTGCTAATTAAAGGATAAAAGTTGGTTCTTAAATTTTTGGTTTATAATCTCTTTTCAATTTTTTTTCCAAACTTGCTGATATGTATAAGTTTAGACGGTGATTTGTTAAACTATCAAATTATATGATTTATAGCTGCTGGGTTTTGTGGATTTGATAAGGACACACACGGTGGTTGAATGTTGGATGGTTATAGTAGTTGTGGTTGCTAATGCAATTGTGAGAAAATTACATAATATTGGGGTTTTTTTTTATCTTTACTCTTCATTTGGGGGTTGGATTTACTATGGCGTTTGGTGGTGGATTGTCGTAGATGTATAGATAGATTAATTGTATAGATAAAATCAATATTTTGGGTGTTGGTTAATCCATCATTTATTTTCTTTATGAACGACGGTGATGATGTAGCGGTAGTTTGATTTTTTGGTGTTTCACAACCTGCATTCTAGGTGTTTGAAGAAATGTTTATGAGAATTGTAATTTTTTTGGTAATGGGTAACAAATGGTTAACATTAGGTAATTTATAATAAATTTTATTTTGAATATATTATTAATAAAATCGTTAGTTAACTGTTATTGAATTTTATTTTATTACTAGTTAACCAATAGTGTCTAATGGTACACCAATAATCTTATTTTTAGTACATTGTTAGTAGATGTTGGGTTAACTGTTGGTTAATGTGTCATAATTTTTATTTTGAATATATGGTTATAAGTTGTAGTATTTTGTGTAAAAAAATCTATTGGCGTTTTTATATTTTTATATAATTTTGTTTTTAAAATACCGTTAGTGAACCGTTGATAAGTTTATAATTAATTAATTTTTAATATATCGTTAATAATTTTTAGTAAATTAAAATTGTGCATATAAAATATAAATTATTTTCTAGTATACCTCTAGTCACATGTTAGTATACCACTGGTTAATCAAATCGTATTTCTGAGATTAAAAAAAATATTTTTAAAAATAACAAAAGTCAGCTTTGTAAAAAAATTACAAATTGTATTTTTCAAAAACAAACTTTGACATTGTATTTTTTGAAAATATTTTAGCTTTCTATAGGTATTTATCTAAAGAAGCCGGAAAAACTAATGTCCAATTGGCGAAATCCAGATGAGTTGCTTGCAGAAGACATTGTGATGCTTTAACAACAATTTGCAATTTTTCATCTCATATTTCTATCATCAGAAATTTTTATCTCGTTGATTTGTATAAGAGGATTGGAACTTTTATTTATTTATTTTTTTCTTAATGTATTCGTAAAAAATTATGTGCTTCATTTATAACACTTATTTTAGCGTTGTAATAAAATTTTATATTTTTTCTTAAAAAATAAATAAATGAATAATAAAGCATTCATATATGGTAACAACTTGTCGACAAATAAATAGAAAAATTCACCACTTACATTAATATGTAGAAATTGCGTGTATTCTTCTTACCCATCTTCGGGTTTAGATTAAATTGATCTCGATGAAAAATAAACATTTTTATACAGTTTCTCTAAAGACCAAAATCTTCTATCTTCATGTTACCATTAGCATTAGTATTAGCATTAGCATTGCCCAAGCTGAATTGATCTGTTAATATAGCAACAACCATAAATAAAAAAATGTCAAAAAGGCTTAATTATTTTATAATCACAAATTTTAGCGTCTTTTTAAAATTTAACAAAACAAATTAATTTTTTTATAACATCAGACATAAATTTTTGAATTTATGCAATTTGAAACATCGGACAACATCAGTTAAAAAATTATTGATGTTGACGCCAAAATAATGTACATTTTGGTTGTCACATCAATATTAAAAAAAAAAAATTTGTATTTTGAACTAAAAAAGCAGTTCATGGTTTAAATTACTAGAAGTGAACTTTATGTTAAAATCTACTAGATATGTTCAAATTTATAAATTTTTAAAACGATTAAGCCTAGAAAAAAAAATAACATTCAACACACAAATTCTAAGTAATTTGAGTATTTATTATTCTAGATAAAATCGTCTTGTTATTAAATTTCATAGACATTTATATATCAGATAACACACTACTTGAGGTATGTAGATTAACATTTAGATGAGTTGGACTCGATAATTACGTAGTATATTATGTGTATATCTTTTTGATTAAAAAGATAGTATGCGTAGCTTCTAAATCTATAAGCATCAAAATTCTAGTGGCACATGGACACCTATGTGGCAGATTTATATTTATCTTTAACTCAAATATTACATGAAAAAATGTAGTAACTTTATCTTAATATAGTTAATCCAATATTATCCACATAAACCCGGTGAGGGAATCAGGATTTTTTTCGTATCCGAACCTAACATCTAATTTACATGTAATTTTTCAGCAGTCCAAACCGATAAATTTTATATTCAACTCAAACTATGGAATCAACAAATTCATAAATTTAATAAAAATTATAGATTTTGAAACCATAAATCAAAAAAGAAAAATGCTCAATCGTGATGAAAAAACAACGATTGCAAAAGTATTAAGTTCATCACTGAAAAAATAAGCGTTAAATTATCTAACAGTTTTTAGTGACGACAGAAATCAACTCGGTCGCTAAAATTGTTTTATAACATATTATATCTCATAATTAATTATGGTAATAACTAGTCTAAATATGTAAATTCAACCAAAAAATAGAAATGTAAGTATAAGGGGCCATCTACATACCTTCAACTCCTTAGCTCCGGCCACCGTTCAACGGCTGCTGGCCTGAATTCGACGGTTGTTGAAAATCAAGAATATTTATATAGCCTGTCTTATGATTTCGGACACGAAACTGATGATAATCTGCATAGGAAACTGGTCTTGCCCATTGAAAATCTCCTCTCAACTGATTCCCATGTCCATGCATAATATTACTAGATTGCCCATTGCTATATACTTGAGAATTTCCTCTTTGCTCTACTTCCAAAAAAGCTTGCTCACTATTATCAACATAACTATTATTAAGCCCCAAGAGTTTGTCTTCTCTAGGCAAAGGACATATCGGTAATTGACTTACATTATCTTGCTCAAGTAAACCCACCCATGAAGACTGATTATTCAGACCTAAAACATCAACGTTAACGCCGTTACCGTTATTAAACTCCAATTCCGAATTCTCACTGCTACTATTACCATAATTCACACAAATTTCATTATTTGCAGACGAATTATTAGTATAAACAGCATTCTTTAAGAACTGATTTTGTTGATTTAACTGAAGATTTTGAACTCTCAACGTTGAAATCTCCAGTTGAAGCTGGTTAAATTTCCCTAATGGTCCATAAACTTTGTCTTGCTTCCATTGATGAGCTTCCCAAACTAAAGATTCAACAGCTCTTGGCCTATCTTGAATTGGAAGTTCTTTCAAAATCTTGTTCATGTTGCTTATTCCGAAAATTTTCTGAGTCGCTTGAAAATCTTCTGTTCTGTCGAAGTTAAAATAGGGTTGCAGATAACAATGGCTTCTGCATCTTCTCCGTTGATGCTTGCATGCCGCGCAGCCTTGTCGATTGCTGGTCGATTCGCCATTGGTGTTGCTGTAATTTTCTGTTGATGATGACATTATAATTCTTGAGCAGTTTGAGCTATAATTTAGAGAAAAAAAACAAGAAGACGGTCAAGAATAATTGTGATTTAATTTTGTTGTAACTAGTGATTAATTGGAGCTGAATAATTTAACAGAACGAAAGAGAAAATTTACAGAAGAAGAATATGGCGCCGAAAAGAAGGAGCTGATTAGGAAGATTTTGATAATAAATAGGAATAAGCTTATATAGTAAAATCTAGGGTTTTAAGTTTTTGATTACAAGCAGCGTTGCTCATTGGTTAATTAGTCCTTTTTGGTCATTATGCGATCACAAGATATTAATTTTCTTATAATTTATTGGGGCAATTAGTAATTTCCCGACATTAGATTATAATTATTAGTTTACCCACAAATTTTAAAAAGTTTACTGTTTATCCCATGATGTTTATTAAATTATTAAAAAAAATTGCGTTGTTTATGATTTTTTGAATTTTTTACGAAAGAAAATTAAGGTTATGAGTAAAAATAATTTTTTATTTTGACAAAAAAAAACTCTTTAACAAGCGGAAGGGGCTAGTAATTAATTTAATCAAATATTTTGGAATAAACACTTGACTTTTTAAAAGTCATGAAAAAACTTATAATTGTGACATAATGTCAGGAAATAAATACTCCCTAATTTATTTAACCAAGCTAATAAAATGTGAATTATTATATATACTTTATTATTATTTTCCTATTGGGTTTTGCAAGAGATTTTTTTTAATACCCAACTAAAACAAAATTTTTCTAAACTAGTTTGTTTTAAATAAGTGTAAGCATAAAATGAACTATGTTTGATTGTCGTTATGAACAACAAATAGTCTATTAAGTTATATTTTGCATAGATTATGTACCAATTAAATTGAATGGTATCTATTTGATTTATTTGGTAACCAGTTTGGATTAATTTTTATTAACTTGCATATGAATATGATCTAACTTCAGGCTTCCTAGAAAGTTAATTACTCAGGACATATTATCATGGGTAATAGTGAATAATCTTGCACGGTCTTCACTTATTAAATTTGAATTCTTATTTTTAATTGTTTAAATATCAAAAATAACAATATCCTTATAAATTAATTGATAATCTAAAGCTGGTAATGTCTTTAATTACCCTTCAATTAGTTTTTTCTATATGATAGTTCTTTTCATGAATTAAAATTTTCTAAAATTGATTAAACTCAGATTCGGTCCATCTATAAAATAAATGGTGAAAGTTAATTGACATAGTATAAACTCTTTCAACTATTTAGTTTTAGTTAAAAAGAAAGTTAACTGTCAATTTTTAAGTAAATAAAATAGGGATTATTATAAATTCAGTATGTGAACTTGTTTAAAAATAACAAATTAATATTTGAAATAATATTTATTGCGATTTAGTGTTTAAACTTGTTAAAAAGTTAGAAATTGGCGTTTGACCTTGCTTAAATGTTAAAAATAAGTGTTTCCAGTGGGTCATTTTCAGGTTATAAGTTACTAATATTGAAATAAGACAAATTAAGCTCTTATAGTTTTTAGACAGATGTAATATATGCAAAAAGAAAAAAAATTTTCAATTTAGTTTATTTTTTTAATTTTCAAATAAGAAAAAAATAAACTTCTGAATTAATACAAAAAAATTATTGTTTGAATAATAATTAACTAAATTAAACATAACTAATCTAGTTTAATAGGTAATCCAAAGAGTGCAGACTCTAATAATCTAGATTCATCATTATCAGTTTGAACAACATTTATAAAAAAAATCTATAAATAATAATGATGAATCTAGATTTTAGAGTCTAAACTATCGATTAAATTACCTATTGAATTAGTTTAATTAAATTTAATTAAATTAATTATTGTTCAAACAGTGTCTTTTCATACTATTTTAGAAGTTTGTTTTCTTCTTATTTGTAAAATAAAAAAGATGGACTAAATTAAAAATATTTTTTTATATTTATTAGTACGGTTACTTAATAACTCTATAAACCTTTTTTTTTGACATAGTAACTTGTAACATGAAGATGACCTCCTTAAAACACTGGAAAAAATTGACAACTACCCTACTTGTGTGAAAATATTATAAATTTTACTAAAGGAAAAATCAAAGTTGAATAATACAATTATCAAATTTCAAATTGCAAAAATAACAAATTTGATATAGTAAATACGGTTAGAATAAATAAGGATATAAGATGTTATGATTTTGAATATCTCCTATAAATGGGTAAACTAACATATTGGGAATATATTTTCAAGAATCTTCAAGATTCATAAGGAGAAATTACTTGCATTTAACAAACTTTCCATATATAATGGAATTGCAATGACTTTTTAAAAACGTATCAATATTTGAAATTAGCAAATCAGAAACTCATTAAAAAATAAAAAAAATTCAGCAAATAAGACAATCAAGAAATCATCAAACAGTTTTGTAAACAAAAAATGCATTAACTCATCATAAACAATCATCAAATATGAATATACAATATAAATTCATTTATTTGTAAAAAAAATGATATACTGTCAGTTTACATGTAATTAACCATTAATAAATTAAATTTAATAAAAAAATTATTAACATTATAAAATCATTTTTAGATAAATCTAACTATAATATGTCATAAAATTAACAGTACACCAAATTAGCTAACTGTCAGTTAACCAGTAGTCACTTATTAGTTAACTTTAACAAATAAAAAAAAAGATAATTAACATTATGTATTCATGTTTTAGATAACCAACACAAGTATATTTAACTAATAGTTAACCGTTAGAAAACATATAATTACCCCCTAATTATTTTTAAAATTATTCAAATATAACAAAAAAACAACTGAACATCAAATTTCAATTATTTTAAAAATAATCATACGTATAAAAATAACTATTAGTCACATATTAGTTAACCGTAATTAAAAAAAAAGTAATTATCAATATATTCATGTTTTATATAAAAAATCATACAAAGTTAGTTAACTATTAATTAACCATTAGAAACATATAGTTAACCTTAATTATTTTTACATCATTGTTAAAATCCCAATTACAATAAAAAAGACAATGGCTGCCAGCCACCGCGCCTTCGTTCATTGTTTGCTTTCGTTCATCGTTCGCCTATCTTCGTCTCACTCCAACGACTGCTTTCTTCGTTCAACTCAAACCGTCTTCGTTCATCGTTTTTTTCATCAGTTTGACAGAAAAAAACTGCAATATAAAAAATAACAAGGACGATTCAAAAACTTTAGAAATACTTGTAGAATTAAAGTTTCTGTTATAAGTTAACTAATAGTGTACTAATAGTTACCTAATGGTTAATTAGCATGGATACTGACAGTAATTATTTTCTAAAAAAACATAATACTCTCAGTTCACCTATAGTTAACCATCTAGTAACTCCATAATAACACTTACACAATTAACAAACAAATAAAATGCATAAAAAAATAAAAATTAACATAACTAACACAATACAGAGTTCATAAAAAGGGTCTAACACATAAATACATTCTAATCTCAGTTCACCCATAGGTAACCAACTGACAATTAAATATTAACCATAAACAGATTAAAAACATTAAACATGCATTAAAAAAATTGAAAAATTAAAACAACAAATACATAATTTAAATACATGTAAACAAAACAATCAAATAGAAAACATTTAGTTACACACCCTAAAATACATTATTGAATCACAAGAAACAAAATACAAAAATCAATTAAATGTAAAAAAAATAAAGAATTTTAATAAAAATTACCTTAACAAAAGTATGAGGAGAAGGAACAATTTTTTTTTTCTTTTGATTATCAGTGACCGTGAACTCTAGGGTTCTTACTCGTAATTTGAACATCATCAAAATCAACCTTCCGTTTGCTAGATACCCTCTTCGATTTTGTCATTGCGGGTGTCTTTGATGGGGATGATTTCATATCTGATTTATTTGTTGAAGAAGCTCTAGTTTTCGCCATTCCATAATTCCTGTCAACCTAAAATCAAAAAAAGAGAAAGATTTGGAAAGTGGGATTGGGGAGTTGTTTGAGGAGTTATTTGTGGAGAAATTTTCGGAGATATTCTTGGAAGAATCTAATTGAAATTTAAATAGGGAGGTTACCATTTCTGATAAGGGCTATTTTCAAATTAGAAAACATATAATTGCTAATAAAAATTCTAAAATTCAAAAAAATTAAAAGGCCACCGTATTTCTCTAAACCCATTTTTGGGCCCGTAAAATTCTAATAAAAATGTCAAAACCCCGTAACCACTCTAATTTTCTCTAAAACACTTGTCTATAATTTTTTAGTAAATTCAAAAAGCAATTCGTAATAAATTTTAGTTAAGATAATAAATTTTTATTTGCAAATAAAATCACACAATAAATTTATAATAATCCCAATAAAATACTTTAAAGAATAAATGCCTTGTAAAAATTAGAGTGTGTTGAGCTGCTTCTAGTTGTCTAGTGTATATATCTGTTTGCTAGATAATAGCCGGCTAAATCCTTTTAAAATTCCTATATTTTTATCTTTTTATTTATTTGGTCTTTTTTTTAATTCTATCTTTATTTAGTCATTATATTTAATTTATTTTGAATTTGTAAGTCCTTTTTAGACGGAAAAAGAGCATGCACTACTCTCTTTGTAATACACGCGTAAAGCCAAATTTGAAGAATGACTAGATAAATTAAAAATTAAACGTATAAAAATTAGATAAATAAAAAATTTAAAATAGAATCGGATAAATAAAAATTTAAAAGTATAGGGACCTGCTAAATAAACAAACTTAATCTATTAACTCAAATTCACTTAATTATTATTTTCATATGATAACAGTAACGACAACTGAATACACGGGTAGTGATCCCGTTCAAAAAAACCTAATAAATAAAATTCATGAAAAAAAGCCTAATAAATATAAAACTTTTTTAAAAAGACCATATTTATTAAAAAAAATCCAAAACCTCGGAATGAGTTGGGCCATTGTGGCCAATGATCTGCATACCAAATATCATGAGGGCTCAATTAGCCCACAGTCGGATATATAGCGCAACAGGCTTAAGCCTTAAATCATTGTAAGAAAGCCCACATAAGTTACGCTAGATTTTCCTTCTACAATCAATTCTTTGAGAAAATTAGAATAAATACTCCATTTTTATAAATAATTTGATTTCCTACCTCAACAAGAAAAAAATAAAAAAAATACCTCATAATTTTAGTGCTTTTATTTTTTTACTCTAAAATATGTTCATATTATAATTATACCTACTTTTTATTAACTTTTTACTCTAAGTATATATTTTTTTACTCTTATTGTAAGACAACTGTCATTTTTTATATTTGTCTCTCTTTCTATTTCTCTCTCCTCTCTCCTCTTTTTTTCTTCTTCTTATTCCTCTCTGTTCATTTTTTTTTCGCCAATTTTCTTCTTCTTCTTTATTTTTTTCCTTTTCTTCGTCGTTCGTTCATCGCTCTGCCGCCGTCTTCATCGCTCCACTGTTCTTTCATATTTTATTTTAGCGAACTTTTCTTTAATTCGTGGCGATTATTGCGATTTTTTAACATTCAGATCTAAATAAATTACTCTTGAATTTCTTTTCAGTTGTAGATCTAATGCATGAAAAACGATGTTATGATGAAAAAAATAATTTTCTGCACAAAAAACGATTTCTGCAAAAAAACAGCATCTGATTATCATATGGTTATCATAACACTGCAGAAAAATGATTTTTTTTATAAAAAAACAGCCTCTGATTATCATATAAGTATCACTGTATTATCATGTTGTTATCATAACACAACATAAAAAAATTGATTACCATGTTGTTATCGCTGTATTATCATCTCGTTATCATTGTATAATTATATGATACCGAGATGATAATATTTTATAGTACCTAAATGATAATATTATGACAATGAAATGATAATGTTATGATAAAACAGTTTTTGATTATCATGTCAGTATCACTACATTATCATGTCATTATCATAACACTATAGTGTGATAATGTTATGATAATGAAGTATGATAAGTTTATGATAACGTACGTAAAAAATATATATAAGAATTTCATGATAACATAATGATAATGTTATGATAACTAAATCAGTTTCTGATTATCATGTCAGTATCACTATAATAATGTATGATAAAATAGTGTCTGATTAGCATGTTAATATCACTACATTATCATGTAGTTATCATAACACTACAATATGATAACTAGATGATAACTGAATGATAACGTGCGCGAAAATATAATTACAAAAAGAATTATGATACTAGTTATAACCAGATGATAATAAAATAATAAAGTAATGATAATAGTATGATAATATATACCTATATGAAAAAAATTACATAAAAGCTACGATAACGAGATGATAATGTGAAAATAATAGTATGATAAGGTTTTATGATAATAAAATGATAATAATATGCTTGCATGAAAAAGAATTACAGAAAAATTATGATAACGAGATGATATTGTGAAGGCAATAGTATGATAAGGTTTTATGATAATACAATGATAATAGTATGATAACTGTTATGAAAAAAATTATGATAATGAGATGATAATGTGAAGATAATATTATGATAAAATTTTATGATAATAATATGATAATATGATACATGCATGAAAAACAAATTACAGATATAATTATTATATAAAAATATTAAATATTTTTTATTCTAAATATATTCAAATATTTTATAAAAATTTATTTTTTATTATTAACATCCTTTTTAATAATATATTCAGCGCATATAAATTTTTAAATTTGCTATTCATATAATAAAATATTAAAGTGATAATATATATTTTAAAATTAATTCATAAATTCAATAATATTTGAGCAAATAAAAAAAAAGTCAAATTTAATGATAATTTCTTATATATATTTGTCATTAATTTAAAAATGAAGAAAAAGAAGAATAAAAAAATAGTGAACAAGTAAAAAATTAGTAAGTAAGAAATTGTTAGTAATTGGTTTGTTAATAAGTTGAACAAGAGTGTCAGGTGACACAGGTTGTGTCAGGAGAGAGAAAGAGAGGGAAAAGGAGAGGGAGAAAGAGAAAGGTGGTTGTCAGAGTAAAATTCTAATATATTATGACACGGAGAGTAAAACTACAAAAAGTTTAAAACAATGATGTATTTTTAAGGACTTTTCCGGATTGAGGTAAAATTTATAAATATTATTTTATTTTAGGTAAATAAGTAAATCTCTTCAATTCTTTTATGAGAAAATTACCCTGATTACTGGCTTAGGCCATTTTATTTTGAATTTTATTAGAGTAAAAGTCCATATTAATTTATATTATTATCAATTTTTTAATTTGAATTTAATGATTTTACTTTACATAAAGATACTTTTTAAATTAGCAAAATACAATTATCCAAAATGGTAACCTCCCATGATCCTCTCATTATTGGTAACCTCTCGTCATTGATTTGTATGTTTCCATTTATTTTAGATTTTCCATATATTTTTGCCAGATTTCTCTCCATTATTCTATTAACCAAATCTATCCATTTTATAAAACAAATCCAATGGAAAAATCAAGAAACTTTTGAAGTAGCAAAATCAAAATCAAGAAATCCTCTGCAATTACCGCCGTCTGAAAAGATGAAGAGATTGCCGTCGTCCGATCCAAAGATATATCATTCGTCTCTTCATCTCTCTCAGCCCTTCTCCAACGCAAGCCCTACCCGTCAGCCACTATTTTGTCTCAAATTCGCCGCTGCCTCGGCACCGCCTTATTTGTACCGGCCATCTTTGCTTCTTCTTTTTTCCGCTTTGTTCCGTTTCCAGAAAAGTGTAGATGGAATACCTCATGCCGCCATGATGAACAAATAAGAATCGGAGATCATATCCGCAAAGCAACATTAGTTTTTGATTTATAATTTTATGTCTTATTTTTTTTAGTTAACCAATGGTGTACTAATGGTACACCAATAATCTTGTATTTGAGTACAATGATGGTTAACCTTAAGTAACCCGTTGGCTGTCCTCCAATGATGCTCTTTAATTTTCTGATGTAATTTTTTTTATTTATGTATCTGTAATTGTTTGTTGGTTAACATGATATTTTTTAATGAGTAGTAGTATACTATTAGTTAACTGAAAGTAAATCCAATGTCCACCTAAAGAAACCTTTGAAGTTGTAAATTTATAGATAACATGAGAATGGATTACAGAATAATATTCTACTAGTTTACTGCAAGTTAACTTTTATTTTTCAACCAAATGTTAAGTTATTAGAAATAAATTGATTTTTTTTTATTAATGAGTAATAGCATACTATTAGTTAACTGCATGTTAATTTCATATTAACTTTATTTTTCAACCTAATGTTAAGTTATTAAGAACAAATTGATATTTTTTAATGATTCGTAGTATACTATTAGTTAACTGAAAAATAAAACCAATGTCCACATAATGATCTTTCTTCCATACTCCGTCATAATAAATCAGAACTTTCAATGTTGTCATTCCTGCATTTATAAAATAAAAAATTTGTTAATTTTCATATTAGTTAATCATTAGGTAACTGTTAGTAAAATTTTATTATTTAAAAAAAAATCAAATCGTTTTTTTGTTGAAAAAATAATTACAACTGGTTTAAAAAAATTGTTATTTGTTTTTTAAGAATTATGTATTTGCCATTATATATGGGAATTACATTTGAATTTCTTGTTTTGCTGAATTTTTTTTGTTTCTCAAATGCTTGTTGTTTTCATTTTTTAATCATTTTATTTTTTTAGTTTCCCTTTTGCCGTTTATGGCATATAATTCAAATTATCAGTTACTATAATTAAGGATTATTAAAGATTCTTAAATATTAATTGCTATATATTTATAGGGATTATTATACTTTTGGTGTTTCAACTTTTTTCGAAATGACAATATGGTGTTTGAACTTAATTTTGTCACAATACGGTGTTGCAACTTGTTGAATAATTACAATATGGTGTTTTTGCCAGTTTCGGACTTTAACCAGTTTTCAAACTTTTTTGTTATTTCAGTTTTAGTACTTAAACTTTTATTTCTTCAAAACAGTCCAGAATTTTTTTTAAAAAAATCTACTAGGCTTTGATACCATCAATTGTGAGCCTACTCCTACAATGGCGGAACTAAAGAGTTACTCAAAGATCTTTAATTTTTTGTCTATTATTTCTAGACTCTTTCAGCTTCTCATACTCATGAAAGTATCGAGAGCTAGCAACAAAACCTAATGGTTCTCTGTTCTTGAGAAAATAATTCTCAAATTCACTCTGTTTAAGAGTCAACTCTTCTAAATGCTTAGAAAAACTTTCTACAGATTTGTTTAAAGTTTCTAAAGTCACACTTAGAGAATTAAGACGATCGATAATAGAATTTAACAATCCTATTACTGGTTCCTTACCTACTCCGTGATCTAAATGGAAACAATCAGGATAAGGGCAATTACCATTCATCAAGCTTTAAGTAAAAACTTCAGATAAATAAAACAATTTATTCATCTAAAAATATATACCTTCAATGAACAGGGTCCACTAAGCTTCCGCAATTGCGTCCACTTCCTCTACGCTCGTCACCAGCAGCTAGAAGGATCTTCTGTGTTATGAATGCCCGCTTCTCTTTAATTGATTATGGGACTTATGAAACACTCCTTCACTAAAACAGACCGTTGTAAAATGAAACAAGGTATATAGTAGCAAAAATTCTCAGACAATTATATGAAAGCACTCTGATTTATTTCTGCTCCCTTTGTTCATAGAACTTAAGGGTATTTATAGGGAATACAACGACTAGCTGGTGCCTCTAGTACTGTTTTCCAGCTTCAAAAGACTCAATAATTGAAAGCAATAATTTTAGACAGCTGGTGTCTCTGGTCCCATTTTCCAGCTGTAGTACAATAACTCTCAATAATACAATATAAAAGATAAGGTTCCTACAACAGCACTAAAGACATGACACGCATATTAAGACACATGGGTCATATTATGGGTAGTGCTTTGTAGGATAGTGGCTGCCTCAATTATACATATTGAGGGTGACATCATGGATGACGTTTTTGTTATGCCACCTGTGAGTGAGTGACAGGCAAGTCCCAATTCATTTCGTCTAGTTCCTGCCTTGCTTTCTCAAAGAGCTGTTCTTTATGCTCAGCTACTTTCTTCCAAATCTCAAAGGTTTCTGATTTGAAATTTAAGCTAGCATCCTTGTTAACTAGCTTCAAGAGTAATGTTTTTGCCTCTTCCCGTCCAGAGATAAATCTTGCATTATCGATAACTCCAAGATCTTTGGACCAGATGGTTATGAACATTCTTCCATCTCCGAGAATGATGTAGTTAGAATTGTTAACTATATTCTCCAAGACAGACTTGAGGAACTCAATATGAAGAGCTTTGTTTGCGAGATTTGATTCTTCATACATTTTCCACCTTAACTTTTGATTTTGACTATTAACTTTCTGGGGTTCCACAAGTTCTCTATTGGTGATAGGGCGAAGATCCCAAATTTGATAAGGATATCGGACCTTACCATCCTCTTCATATTCCATCATTGTACTTACAATTTGAAATGTAACAAACCTAGATGTTTGTTTAACATAACTTAAAGCTGTTTGCACAATTCCTGGAAATACTGACCGGGGAGTTTCTAAATCCACTTCTAAAATTGAAGTTAGACCTGCTTCAGTGAATTTTAGACTTTCCACCGCCATGTCTGCTTCAATTTGCAAACCAGGCCATCCATGTGACTGCCAATGAATGTAAGGTTGTAACATAGAACATTCTTTGAGAGAACGATCTATCGAATCAACTATTGTCTTTTTGATAGTGTATCTTACATCTGGGGGTAAATATTGATTCATTCTTTCAAGAAGTTGTTTCCTCTCAGAGATATGTTCAAGGAAATCTTCTTCTTGCGCTGAACGGAAACCAAGTTGTTTTTCCAATTTTAAAATGTATTGAACAACTTCATCTGCAAAGTGTGATATTTGCTGAAAATCTTTATTTTGGATTCCTCCTTTTAGACCTGCACACAAATTAGATCCGTCTTTTGAAAGACCAAGACTTTCGTCTTCATGATAATTCCAGGTTTGTTCAACCTCAGGATTTTCTAGTGATGCAAGAAATCCTCCAAGAACAATATCTTCAGATTCAATTTTTGAATTTGTTTCTTCCTGAGAATGTGATGGTTTTTCCACGGAATATTTGACTTTAAAGTCATATTTTCCAGAGGGTTCGCCCAACGTATCCCACTCAGGACCATCATCGAGAAGATCATCATTATCTGAGTATTCTTCTCCAGAATTAAAAACAAATTCTTCCTTATTTTGATTTGGAACCTTTGTAGGTTCATTCGCACTTTTACTAGCCTCGTGACCTAAAATGTCACCTTGCAGTATTTCAGCGTTATCTTTTTGAGAAGAAAGCTGATTATCATAGTCTTCTTTACATTTTTTGTACCATTCTTCTCGCAGTTTTTCAGCTCTTTCCTTAGTCAAGCCAAATTTTGCAGCTCCTTCGGCTAGATGATCTCTCTTTGGCGTTTGAGACACTAATGGCTTCTTATTCTCGTTCAGTTGAACCAAGGATTTTTCCTTTCGTTTCTTTTGGGGAACCAAAGGTTTTTCTTTTACCTTTTCATAAACCTTTTTAGTATTTATCAGTTCTTTTGAACTCGCAGCTACATTTCCCTTTAGGCATTCTGAAGTAAAATGACCAGGTTGCTTGCACCGCCAACAAAGGCTATCTTTTGAAGCCTTTGTTTTCTTGTTCGTCCCTTTTGGACCAGAGCATATGCTCTCGTTCTCTTCATTTCCTCGTTTCATAGGGCACTTCTTTCTTGTATGCCCTTCCTTCTTGCAAATCCAACATAGCTTGTTTTTGGCAGCGGGATCCATCTGCAATGTCAGAAAGTTCACGAGAAAGAGAATCAGCTATTACATTTTTATCAGATGCAATATAATCAATATCAAACCTGTAATAACTAAACCATTCTTGCAACCTTAAGAGTCTAGTTTGTCTAGCTTCTTTGAAGTTCAGATTCCTAAACCTTTTAACATAAGTAGAATCTGTTCTAAGAATAAACCTTTTTGGTGCTAAGAAGAGATAAAAAGCTTTCATACCGTTTTTTGCCGCTAATACTTCCTTTTCATGAATTGGATAATTTAATTCTGCACCTTTAAAGGTTCCAGACCAATACTTACAAATAGGTTCAGGTTTCCGTCCTTTGATTCTAAGGACTGCACCCCAACTCTTTTCAGAAGCATCTGTCTCCAAGACTAACTCATCTGTATCAGAGGGTAAATTTAAACATGGCAAATTTTTCATTTTTTCTTTTACCTGTTGTACAGCTAGAGTGTCTTCTTCATCCCAATACCAGGGAGTTTTATCAGAAGATTTCTTAGATATCCTTCCTAAGTATTTGGACAAATCTTTCACGAATTGTCTAGCATAGTTAGCAAGTCCACAAAATCTTTGTACTTGCTTCCTATCTTCCAATTCATCAGGAAAATTGATAAGTTTTTCAGAGATATGACTTTGTAGCCATATTTTTCCTTTTGCTATTTCTATCCCTAGAAATTTTATCTTTTCCTTAAACCATTCTATCTTTCTTTCAGATAGAATCATACCTTCCTTTTGAAGGATATCAGTCACTTGTTCAAGGTGACTCATGTGTTCAGCTTCATTATTGCTAAAAACTAACACATCGTCTATATAGACCACACAAAACTTCTTTAATGCTTTAAAAGCATTATCCATTTTTCGTTGAAATATGCCAGGGGCATTTTTCAAACCGAATGGCATTACTAACCATTCATACATTCCTTGAGGAGCATTGAATGCTGTTAATGGTATAGAGTCTTCCTCCATTTTTACCTGCCAATAACCGCTTTTTAAATCAAATTTAGAAAAAATGGATGGTTGTTTAAGACTTAACCTGTCAATTACATCTCCGGGTGTAGGAATTTTATAGCCATCATCTTTGGTCATTTGATTTACCTGACGATAGTCTATAACCATTCGTGCTTTTCCACGCACCTGCTCTGCATGATTAATTACCATAAAAGCTGGACTAGAATGTGGACTTTCACTATTTCTAATCAACCCTTTTTCGAGCAATTCAGGAATTTGTTTATCAAATTCTTCTATCATTTCTTCAGAATATGTTATATTTTTTGATCTGATGATAGTATCGGGATTTTTCAGTTCTAGTTTGGCTTTTATACCATTTAGAACCCATAACTTTAATGGATCTTCACTAAAGTTATCAGCTAACTTGTTTATAAACTTATCCCATTTGTTTCCTGCAAGTTGTATGCTTCTTGTAATAGGTTTTTCTATTACATCTTGTGTTTGATATAAATTTTCATACCAATTGGTATCATTTGGAATTTCCGATCCAAATAAACAATCTATCCATGACTCACCACGCTGTGCTCGCACTCTGTAAGCTGGTTCACAAGGTATAGATCCACAAAGTTCAGAAACTTTTACGGGATAAAAACCGAATTTCAATTTTAATTGTGGACTCGTAAGAGTTGTGATTTTGACACCTGCAATTGAGATAAATACATCGTCTTGCACAAAAGGACGATTTTCTTTTTGTCCTTTTAGGAAAGCATTTCCTAAAATAATATCTGCATCTAGTTCAGGAAAGGCTAAAATCTTATCAATAATGAATTGTTTTTCATTAATGATAACAGGAACTTTTTCAGCATAATGTGTTACTAGATTTACCTCACCTCCTGCCATACGTAAAACAATAGGTTCGGCCAATGGCTTCCACCATTCATCTGGTAATGCATTAGGTCTTGCACTACTGATTGTTGCTCCTGTGTCTATTAACGCATCTAAACAATAATCATAATAACCTGAAAATTTGAATGTTAGTGAAATGTAAGTGCTCAAATTGGTTTTTTCCAGGCTAAAGATCTTTTGTGATGCCATTGGAATAGGTGATATCATATTCCAAATATCTTCAAAAGGCATTGACCGTTGTTGCGAAATAGTTTGAATTTTTCGAACAACCTCAGGAAGTATTATTGCTTGTCTCATTAATCTTACACTTTCCTGACCTTCCTCTTCATCTGCATAAATAGGTAGACTTATTTCTTTGTAGCCTATAATTCTCCTATTGTCAGATGATTGTCCATCTTCTTCTCTTATTGATGTTCTAGGAATTTCAGTTGCACTAGACACTGATCTTCTAGGTAGTTGGTCTAATGTTGAAGCATTAAACATGTTCCTAGAGGATAATGACCTCCTGAGAATAGGATCAGAGATTCTAAAAGCTCTCATAGGCTCTTCTAGATTCAGAATGATATCTTTTCCCCTTTGGGTTATCTGAGAAGATCTTATTTGCCTTGAAGATTCAGCTGGTTCTGTAAGCACCCAACTCTTGGGCCAACTTAGTTCTACAGGATTTATCTCTTTCCTATTGAATTGCTTATAGTTATCTGAACCTTCTTCGAATAATTATGTTACTTTAGAAATGTTCCTCACTCCTGGATTAGTTGTGTTAATAAGTCTAAAGACAATCCTAGTGTGATACGCCAAATACTTGGCCTGAGAACTCATTCTATTCATCTTAGAGGATTTAATCCTAAGAGTCAAAGAATTTCCCAAACATTTATCGCTTAAAGCCATCAAATAATTTGGATAGGCTTGAAACCAGACTGGACCATTTGCTAGGTTAGTCTGAACACCTGATATTAGCTGGTCTTTAAATTCTTTCCATCTTTTGTCTAAGACTGCTGCTATCACAGGACTGTCCGCTGGGAGATTAAACAAAGGGACTAATCCTACTTGCACTAAACCAACATGGATGTATTTATATTCACCTTTAGACTTGTTCATCATTTCTCTAATTTTGGCAAGTGTAATTAGAGATACATCCAACGTTTCTAATTCTGTGCTAGAAACCTGAGCTGTGGACTCAGACTGGGAGACATCGACTATTGATTTGAAGCTAAATCTAGACTTACTATAAATAGAGTTGATGTCTACCTTTGGCAGTTTCCATTCTAGACAGTTTCTAGATGGATCCTCGTACTGAAATGATTCTTCATGCACCAGAGTAGTATCCAATGGTACTAACTCATCATCCATATCAGCTCTTGAAGTGTTCATCATGAATATTTTAGCTGTCCATAAATCAGATTCATCATTATCAGTTTCATATTCAGAAACTACTTCATAAATTGAATCTACTTCAGAGTCTATATCAGAAAATTCTTCTTCATCTACTGGCTCATTGATAGGTGCATTTTACACCTATGTTTAGGAGTTGTTTTCGCTTGTTTTTAGTATACTTTGAAGCACTTTTTCCCCGTATTGGTGTGCTTATTTTGTGTATTAGTGTTTCAGGTAAAATGAAGCAATGCGAAGTGTTTTGGGCTTAAAGAACGAAGAAATCAAGTATCGGAATAGGAGCGAGTTGAAAGAGCGAAGAAACGAGCAAGATATGGGCATTTAAAGGAGGGGCTCGATCGAGCCCTTCACTTATCAAGGAAGGCTCGATCGAGCCCTATGAACAAAGCTGTCCAGAAGTTTCTTCAAGGCATAAGGCTCGATCGAGCCCTCACTCTTAAGTGGATGGCTCGATCGAGCCCCTTAAAAAGAAGCTCAGAATTTGAATTTCGAGACAAGACAAAACTCAAGGGCTCAATTTCTATTTTAGGCCCAACACTCCTTAGAAGGGTGTCCTTTGTTTACCTCATTTGTAACCCATATAAATAGCACATTATCTTTTTTAGGGTACAACAAGTTGTAGACATTTTGGGATTATTCTCTAGTTTTTACCTCTTTTAGATTAGCCATCTTCTCCTTGGAGATTCCTCCATTGTTGGAGCTTGATGCAAGTTTTATTTGCTTTATGATAACAAGATCTTCATTTTTATTGCAAGCTACTTATTGTGAATCTTCATTATCTTTATGGTTGTCTATTCTATTTATTTAATCAAGGTAATTCTTCTTACTTTAATGTTCTACTTTGCTCATTCCTTGATTGTTTGTGTTAATCTAAATATGAGTAGCTAAATTTCCTTTGTTAGGGGGTTAGTATGATAATTTAGGGGTTTGCTTGATTGGTTGGTCTTTAGTGTTGTATGCTTTTGTTTCTTTCCTATTACTCATTGCTTGATTAGGATTAGCTACCTTAATCATTGCCATAGTTTGATTGACGCACCGAGAGGTGGTTGATTAGATCGATCTTTAGGTTAGAAAACCTAGATTTTAGAGCTCCACGAGAGTGGGTTTGAATCTAGGTGACCTTGGAGCGGATTGATTAATCGTTTGATATTGATTTAGTTTGCCTTGTAACACGAGAGTGAGCTTGGTGTGATTGAATGACTAGATAGCGGTTTTGGCATTCCTTGAGGCTCGAGAGAGCGGGAATGACGTTTTAGGCCTCGCTCGGTCCTTAGTAGTTTACACTTGACCAATCATGATTGCATAACCTAGGTTGGATTACTAACTCCTTGACATTCCCCTTTTATTGAATTAGATTCTTGATAATTAATTCTCTTACTTGTTTAATTGCAATTTCACGTTAGTTTAATTCTTAGTTAGTAATTGGATACTTGAACCTTCAATTGATCGTTGCTTTCCGAATTGAATTTCCATTTACGTGTTCGCTCACTTTAAACCTCTTGTCTTCGTGGGATCGATTCCGTATTTCCGGATTACTACAAGTTAGTAATTTTGCTAACACTCATATGCTAGATTCTCATTTTCGAAGAATACTCTCCTAAGATTTTCCTTTCGCTTATTCTTTTGAGGACAAGTATCGGCTTTATGACTCTTAGAGCCACATACCCAGCAACAAGAACAGTTACTCAAAGGTTTTCCCTTAGGACATTTTGGTTCTCTACCATATTTTTTCTTAAACGCATCTATCCTATCTTTGTCTCTAAGGTTACTTCTTTTTCTAATAAACCTTCCTGGTCTATCGGACTTCCTCCTTTCCTCTCTATCTCTTCTTGATATTCTTCTCTTTCTATATCCTTTGAAACTTTTCTTTTTTGAAGAATATCCAGTCCTAGATTTTTCTTCTGTTCCAGAAGAACATCCATACCTTCCTGGAACATACTCAATTTGAGAACAACAACTCTTGTTTAAATAAGGAAGACGTTTTGCATCTTGCCTTACTTGGAGTTCAGTGCATGCTTTTCTCATAGCATACCTCACTGCTTGTATCCTTCCTCCTAAACCATCAACTACTTTATCTTCATTTAGGAGAAGTTGAAATGCAGTCTTTGCTACTTCCGGCCAAGGATCCGGGAGTTTAGCAAAAAATAATTCTGACATGTAATTTTGGGCCGCCAAGTCTAAATTATAATAATATTTTTGAAATTCACAGGCAAAGTTATCAAAATAGCACATGTCACAGATTTGTAGTTTCATTAAAGCCATTAAAGATTGCTCTTTTTCTAATGACTCTGTTGACAACGAAAACCCACAAAATTCTCTTTTCAAGGCGTCTACCACTATAGCTAGTACTCCATCTGCAAACACTTCTTTATCAATTTCTTCTTTTATTGGAGTATGAGCTATTAATGATTCCCAGTATTTTTGAGCATTACCAACCATGGTGGCTTTGCACAATTCGTAGGCGCCTCCCGGAGTGTAACCACCTGATTTTACTGTAAATCTAATCATAGTAATCCACTCATCTATTTTTTCGGACGCATGTTTTTCACAATCTAAGTTGAGAAATGCCGCCGGGCTAATTACCGGTCTCAAAGGGTTATCCCTAGGTACAAATTCTTCTTTTGTCCTATGTGGATAATTAGGTTTGTACATTGTTCTCTTCGTAGAGACTAGCTCATTAAAGGTTCTGTCATCTATATGTAGAGGAGCTTCTTCTACCAAACCTAAGGATTTTCTAAGGTCTTGTGCCATATTATTATTATTATTCATGTTGGCTGCTTTAGTTGTTGGATCTGCAATAAAAGGAACAATTTTTTCTTTTCTTAATTGAAGAATTTCTTTTTCAGTTATTGGTCCTTTTGTCTTTTTTAAACCCTTTTCCCTTTCAATTGCATCTAACCTTTCATTTACCAGTTTTCCTACTTCATTTGCTAAAGTAGATCTTTCTTCTGGTGAATCACCTAAAATTCCTTTTGCATGAAAATGTTCAAGGAGTTGGTGCACTTCACTTTGCACGTTGTGTAGCGAAGTCAATCCTGATGGATTACTAGAGTCTGAACTCTCGGCTGGATTACCCATTAAACTAGCTTAATTAAGTCTAATTTAATTAATTATTATTCAAATAGTGTTAATCACACTATTTCAGAAGTTTATTTTTCTTCTTAGTTGAAAATATGGACTAAATTGAAAATATTTTTTCTTTTTGTACTTATCAGTACTGCTGCTTGAAAACTATAGGAACCAAACCTGCCTTTTTTTGATAGTTAAAATTCTGATTGGTAACTTGTAACCTGATGGTGACCTGCTAAAAACACCAATTCGTAACTTTTAAACAAGTTCACACACTAACTTGTAATAAAATTTTGTTTAAACACTATTTTGTTATTTTTAAAAAAGTTCACACACCAAAGTTATATTAAACCCATATTTATACTTTGAGATTTTGTCGGAGATTTTGATTCTTGTAACCATTTCTTTCCTTTTTTATAGTTGACAGTAATCCTCAAATATCATAAAGTTATTTGTGCAATTTGAAAACTTAAAAAGTATGTCATCAACTTATTTTTGGTTAACAACAAAAATTAAATTAAGTATAGCCATGTAGGATACTTATTTAAAGAAGCCTTCTTTTATATTTCCTAACATATTTATATCTAATTCATACAACTCTAATATATGTATATAAAATTCTATTATAATAATTTATTTCTCTGACTCTTACTCTCTAATAATATTAAATATATACTTGATACCAATACAAAATAGATAAATTTAACAATTAAAATTTTCTTCAAAAAAAAAACAATTAAAGTATAGCATTGAAAGAAAGTAATATATTTTAGAACGATAAAATTAAAAAAATTAAAAATATTAATATGAAAGAGTAATTGATATTAATGAATTATAAGTTATCATATTTATTAATTTATATAGTTTAAATATTAAATAAAATATATTTAAACTAAATTGTATGTATAGATTTAAAATTAAATAAATAATATTAATATAAAAATAATCTTTAAATAAATATATTTATAGTAAGATAATTTCTAATAAAATTTACTTGATACATTGAATTTTAAAAATTAACATTTTTTAGAATGTTTAATTTATTATATATTGTATTCTCAAAAAAAAAAATTATATATTGTTATTAGTTTTCTCTTTTTTGCATTTATAAATTCAAATTAATTTTTAAGTGGTGGATATAGGGGAATAAATTTGAAGGAAAAAAAACAAAAATATCTTCACATGAGTAATATAATGCACAAAGGGTCATCGCGGTTTCCATATTTCCTTATCATAATCAATTAACTTATATTTAGCCATTTTAATCAACTAAGTACAATATTTTTAATTCTTAGAATAATTAAGTATAATACTTTTTTTTAGGAAAAAATTAGATCACTGGTCCATAAATTTTTTATTTGGTACAATTGCATTTTAAATTGACCTAAAAATAAAATATATTGATATTAATTGATTAAAATAATTAAGTGTAAGTTAATTGATTATAATGCATAAATTTGGGGACCATAATAATCCTTTAGTCATGGTGAGGGAAAGCTTAGGTAATATGAGGTCAGCCCAGATAAGCAGAGAACCACCTGATAATGATAGAAACAACCATAATTCATAAGTCTTTTTAGGTTACATCTTTTTTGACTTTCTTGGTGACAATTACATGTTTTTTGCCTTTAACTTCTATTAAACCATCATAGTTTCTTGCATTAGTTAATCAAGCAATTCTTTCATTTTCATTAATCATTCATTCCTCCCTTCTCACACACTTTAACCCAACTAACAACCACCACCAAACCTATATGTTCCCATAAAATTTAATAATATATTTTATTCATTTGAGATTTGAGATTTTTTGTTTTTTTACATTTTTATAAAATTGTAATAAGCATGGATTTAATGATCCTACAAAATTTAGATATATATCGTATTCATCAAATTTTTGTAAATTTCTTGAAGCTCAAGATCATATGGTATTACATTGTAATTTTGCTACCACAGTTTGGGAGCTAGTTTTTCAGAGAATTAGACTGGCTTAGGTCATGCCGAAGAGGTTTGATGCAGTGTTTTAAAAATCAAGCTGGTGGTTTCACTGGTGAAGCCACTGACTCACGGTTCAACCGGTTTAATGAAATTTTTTAAAAATTAAAAAAAAAATTAGCAATAGATTTTTGGTTTTCAACGACAAATTTTTCCGTCGCTAATCCTATTCATCCAGTTTGTAGCGGTTCAACCGGTTTTTTCGGTTCAATTTGATCCAAACCGGTCGGTTCAACTGAATTTTGGTTTTTTGTTTTTTTGAACCAGATCACTGGTCGAATCCCAATTCAATATTTGTTTAGATATTTTTTAAAATTTGATCGTAATTGATAAAAAAAAATACAAAGGTTTAGATTAAATAATGAAACGTAAAATTTTGGTTACAATTGCAAAAAAACGCTTTCAAATTGAACATAATTGTATAAATTAAAAATTTTGATCGTAATTGATAAAAGATATAAATATTTAAATTTAAAAAATAGTTAGGTCTAAAATATAATACTTTATATTTTTGCTATCTTATTTATTATATTATGAATCCATCATTCTTTGGCCTTGTACTTAAAGAAAAGAAAAAACAAGGATTGGGATTCTTTCAAGTTCAAATGAACTTGAGGGGGTCATATTCACGATCTATACCGTTCATTGTCAATGAATGGTGTAGATTAATTTGATTAAAATTGTACTTTTTTGATCTACACCGTTCATTTTACAACATGACCCCCTCAAGTTCAAAATGAACTTGAGAGAATCCCAATCCAAAAAACAAACATTACCCCATCAACTTGTCACAAAATATAAAAAGCGTCCAAATTAGAAAATAAATGACCACTTTTATCCAGAATTTGGCAAACTCGAATAAAAAAAAGAGTTTTCTGTTTTGATAAAGGTTTTTTTTCCTAGGTGGTTTTTTATGGAAAAAATTTAAAATGATCTTAATTTTTTTAATATTTCAAATTAATAACTAATATATAAAAAAAATTAATCCCTCTAATTTAAAACTAAAAATAAAAAATTAACCGCAACTTTTAGATTTTTAACAAAAAATAAATAAGTTTTTTTTATTTTATTTTTTAAAATTAAAAGTTCTTCGTCAAAATTATTGTGTTTGGAAGAAAAAAAACACTCTAACTAAAAAAATAATAAGCTACCTTCACGATTCATGAAGAACATATCTGTTCTTGACGAAGAACATTGTTCTTTGTCAATAACAGCTCCTCATGCGAGGTGCCTGAGGAGCAAATCTGCTCCGAGGAGCTGCTGCTCCTCTTTTTCGGCGACGAGGAGAAGCTCAAAAAGATTAAACTTTTTTGAAAAAGATTCAAAAAGATTAAAAGTAACTCTCCTCTTCCGGAAATTGAATTAAAAATTAAACTTTTTTAAAAAAGGTTCAAAAAGAATTCTAATTAATTAGAGTGTAATTGTGATTAATTAGTATTTAATTATAAATAATTAAAATAAATTATAATTAATTAGAAACTCACTTTCTATTTAATATGCCACGTCAGTATAAAGAGTTTTTTGAGCCGGTTTTTACAAGTTCAGGATATAAGTGATGCGGTTTTTTAGTTTTGGACTTTTTTGATACGTCGTGTAAAGTTGAGGGGGTAAAATGACCCTTTATTCATCATCTTTTACTTGATGATTTTACAAAAGATATAGTGAGTGGGTGATGTTTGTTAGCCAATTGCGGGGGTTGTTAAAAGCTACCATCTTCCATTCCTCTTCTTCGCATACTTTGAAAATACTTCTTCTATCCTTATTGTCACGCAAAATCCACTTTCAAATCCCCATAATTTTTCAGTTCTGTTTTGTTAGTCCTTATTATTTATAAAAACATATTTTCATCATTATACATTTTACATCAGTTTTTAAATTCTTTTTGGGTCAATATATTAATTAATTATATTACCTTTTATATAGATGCTATAAACCTTATAAATTACAGAATAAAAGTTAAAGCACCAACAAATAAAAAAAATAAAATCCAAATACTGAAATATTTCTAAAATAATGTTAAAATCAATTTTTTAGTCAAATCTATAAAAAAGACTAAGAATTTTATAAATAATAATCGGAATTGGAATTAGAATAAATGGCTGTGATAAAAGAAATTTAAACAGATAATTGTATAAAATGTGGAGTTCAAATATTTAAATAATGTAGTTATTAAATTTTAGTTCTTTTCAACTTACAGTGGTAGTCCTAATAAAAACTGAATGAAGTATGAAACAAAAGCAAGTTAAAATGATAATTTTTTTATAGTAATAAAAATATTGAAGGTAGAATCTTTTTAAATGACTCCGTAAACTTCCGTTCCAAAATGTCAATTGAAATAATGTATCGAACCCAAAAAAGTCTCAATAGATATTTGTAAGGACTAATGAACAAATATCAAAAAGTAAGGGGACTCCAATGTGAATTTTGCCTCATAGCTATTACATGTATAAGAATAGAAGAAAACATAACTAAATATGTAAAAAGCTAGAGGATGATAACTGCAAAATTTATCAAATGTGTGACTGTTGGGGATGGGGCTGTAGGAAAAACCTGCATGCTCATTTCTTACACTAGCAATTCTTTTCCTACGGTACCGTTTTGATCATATCATATGTTTAAATTGTGATTTTCAACAAATTGATCAATAATTTTTTTTGTAATGATAGGATTATGTTCCAACAGTATTTGACAATTTCAGTGCTAATGTGGTGGTAGATGGAAGTACAGTGAATCTTGGATTATGGGACACAGCTGGTAATTTTTCATTAAGTTCGTGCCTTTTTGGTAATTTATGAAATTTGAATGTGTGAATTTTGCTGCAGGACAGGAAGATTATAACAGGCTGAGGCCACTAAGTTACAGAGGAGCTGATGTATTTTTATTGGCTTTTTCTCTCATTAGTAAGGCCAGTTTTGAGAATATTTACAAAAAGGTGTTTCTATTTCTTCTCAATTCATTTTATTACTTCAACTTTTATTCTTTTGTTGCATCATCGTCCTGATTTTGCTATAATTTTCTGATTTGGTTAAAACAGTGGATCCCTGAGCTAAAACATTATGCTCCAAATGTGCCAATTCTACTTGTTGGGACTAAGCTTGGTAAATAAATATTTGGCGTTTCATTTTTATTTTCGAAAGTAGTTTTAAAATTTGAAATCTACATATATAAAGAATATATTTTTTTACTTTTTATTTCCGTGTCGGATAGCTTGCCACCACTTATAATCCCTCAGTTTGAGTATTATTTAATCGATCAATGCTCGTAATTGCTCATAATTATATTTAGATTTGCGGGAAGATAAGCAGTACTTGATCGATCATCCGGGAGCAACACCCATAACAACAGCTCAAGTATGTCATATAATACACTACCACATAAGTCACTTTCAGCAACACCGGACAAATGTTGCTGTATGTACATAAACTGTTGCCTTAGGTGTATTGCAACACTTTTCAAACAGCTACATTTGCGACCGCTGCAATAGAATTTAATAGCTATTGCAACAGTTCTTTTATACTATTGTAATAGAAATAAAATCGCTGCAATTGGTAACAAAAGCAACGATTTTATAAATCTACTGTAATAGTTTTGTACTACATTTTAGGCAACATTTATTTTTTTAAGGCAACGATTTGTATAGAACTTTAGGCAACATTTATTTTTTTAAGGCAACGATTATTATAGTACTTTAGGCAACATTATTTTTATAAGGCAACAATTTGGATAGTACTTTTGGCAACATTTATATATACTAATGCAATGGTTTAGCTAAAACTTTAAATAACAACTTATATTTAAAGAACAAGAATTAAAAGCAGAAACTATTATTCACTAAATTTAAAATCGGAAAATATTCACTAAAATTAGAAGACGGAAAATATTCATAAAATTCAAAGTCGAAAAATATTTCATCCATCTATTACATCGTAAACAGAAAATGTTCATAAAAAATAACGATTGTACTACTAAACATTGAACGTCTTTTCTGCTACGGTATCGTTTTCCACAAATATCTTCCTGAAATCCTGCAAAACCACATAACAATCATACTCAGAATATGCAAACATAATAATAAGATAAATATGCACACGAACGAGTACTTAAGGAGCTGTCACTCAAAATTGAACGCTTTCAGAATCCGACTTTGAGTGAATTTTCAAAAATCACATAACACATAATAAAATATTCAAAATCACATAACACAAAAAATAAGTTCCTATCCGAGTTGGATTTTGCTTAGCAAATCATTTTTCATGTAATATTTGTATGAAACTCTGCAAAAATAAAATAGACATTCATAATTTGCAAAATCACATAACAAGGCATATACGTACAAGAAACAAATACTTACATGAAGGAACTTTATTTGTGTCTAAACTCAGTGGCTTGAATTTGGACTCCAGAAGCCATCTTCAGATTTAAAAATCAAAATTTTATCCTTAGAAACAATTTATCATAGCATGACCTTCGATAATTTATCCTTACCCGAAGATAACACCTGGACTTGTCTCTTTGTTTAGTTGTACTTCACCGTTCTCTTCATCTTTACATCTTTTACATCCTTTTCATTGGCACATTTTCGCCATTAACCAAAGCATCAACGATGAGCAGCTTAGCTATGACAAACTCATAAAACATTCAAGTTCAAATACTTTAAGAAGGATTCCCTTTCAAGAAAAAATAGAACATGCATGTGCATAAACTATGCAAAATATCAAAACTTGAATCAAAAGGAGCAATAAGTTACCAGCTTATAAATCGAGCAATCAACTACGGATGCTAAATTTTTAGATGAAAATCATAAATTTCAAGAACTAAAGTGATGTTGATAGAGCAGATGGTTATCAAAATCTGAAAAATGAATCATTGAGCAAAGGAATCAAAGTATATATATAAAAAAACAACTTAACAAAAAGCAAAGGTCATATTTTAGAATTTTTGGATCAGTAACTTAATGCTACTTCTTTAGAAAAGAATCAACAAGTAGTCTAAAAGAACCCAACTAATAACAAAGATCAAAATGAAAATAAACAATACCTGTCACAATTCTTTTAAGCACCCTGCATAATATTTAAGCTGGTCGCAAATGCATCAGATTTGAATTCACAACAGTAAATGATGCTGAAGAAGAAGAGTTACAATGGCTCTGAAGAACTATGCAGATATAAAGAGATGAAATGGCAATAAGGACAATATGTAAAATGCAGTCATGTTGTCTCAAATCTCTAGTGGAATAGAGTATAAGAATGCCAGCTCTCAAGTTTCAATTCCAAAAATCCCCAAGTCCAAAAGTTTTTTAATTGAAAAACTAAACTATGTGAATCCTAATTTAATGAAATTACGAAATATTTGCACATGAGAATAATAAACCAAGTAACTATAGGGACAATACTTCACACTATTAAAACCATATGAACAAAAGTTCCATATCTCCACTAGCACAATAACCAAATTTCATATATTTCTCCATCCATTTAATAGATCGAAATGATAAATTGCCAAAAGAAATGCTCCTAATAGTCTAATAATGTGATCCTTTGTTTCAATGTACGAAGCGTCAAACATATTCAGAGCATAAAGCAATAAAAACATTAGTCAAATACATCAAACTACACTCAGCATTCTACATTGTAGACAATTACAAATCATGCTCAAAGCTCATTTAGTACTACTAATTTCAATTTAAACATTTTCATGTATTTCAAACAAACATATGAAACATCTATGTTTACATGTTTCCAATTGACTCAAAAGTACTTATACTAATATTAGGTGATGATTCCAATTGACACTCAAGTTGTTCAAACTCTTTGGTAGTGAGAGCGCCTAATTCCTCTCCAAGAAAGCTACTTATGCATAGGAAAAAAGGTACTTTATGAATCAAGATTTGTGAACTTCATAGTAAAGCTGCAGCAGTTAAAGTATGCAAGTTTGTTACCTTTATTTTTCGGTTTCAAATACTCCATGTAGCTGCTATGCTCACACCAGATAAAAAATTAAATGATACCTTCAAGTCCAACAAATACACATTAATATATTAAGTGTCATTACTACAATAAACACATAATGTCAATGAAAAAGAGAGATTTGTTCTTACAAGAGGAAGAAGAAGTAGCAGTGGCCGATGAATCAAAATGAGCAAAAGATCCATCAATAAAAATAAATGTAAATATCAAAATCAAAATCATTGGAACGATATAAAATCAATAAAATGCCACAAACATTTAACTCTAAATCATACTTTCTGAAAAAATATTTAGCTTCATACATGATAAATCAATGCAAATTTTCTTGAAACAAAAATTTCTTTCCATTACAAATCACAACTAAAAACTTGGAGCATCTTCTATAAAGCAAAAAAAAAACATTAATCGATAAATCAAAAAGTAATACTACATTCCTCTAAGTCATCTGTAAGTAATCACAACAAAATTAGTCTGTAATTCACATTTTATTCTCTAATAGAATCAAACATGGTTTCCCTACTTTGCACTATCTTTTAAGTAACTAATATCAATCATAAAACAAACCTAAAAAAACGAATTAATAACTAATGTTACTATTATCTGCAGGCAGAAATAACTTGACATAAAAACAAACTTCAATTGAAATTATACTTACTTATCAAGTGAAGACATTGAAGAGATCTTCTAATCATCAGTAAATTCTAGGATTGCAAAACTCATGCAAAAAGAGATGGTAGTTGCGCACTGTAAAATACACGCAAAGAGAGCAACAAAACTGAAATTGAAAATACCTTTAATCGATGGAGAAGACAATGAAATTAAAAATAGATTACCTTCAGTTGATGGCAGTTAAACACTGTAAATCAAATTGAAATTGAAAACAATTGCGTTCTGGTTAGTATATTTTCTCGGGAAACAAGCAAAGATTAGCGAGGAAGAGAAACTAAAACCTTGACTAAGAAAGTATTGATATAGAGCTGAGATCGGAGGCTTTGTTGATCTTCAACTTCATTTAACCTCTTGTATAGATACAAGAATGAATTTTTTTTTTGAAAACGGAACCCTAGGTCAATTAAAGGTGCTTGAACGAGTTTTCTTTTGAATTGAGAGAGAGAGTGAAGAAGCGACAATTTAATTTTTAATTTTTTTGTTCTGATTCTACTTGTGCAAGTGTTAGTTCTAATTTTGAAAAATAATTTTAATATCTCATCATCTACTGTTGCTTAATAATATATTATCATATTTATGAAAATTGTACAAATTTATGGAACACAAACAAAAATAAGAACTTTAGCAAAAAAAACTATGACTTAACTATCCTGAAGAAATGGCTGTTAAGTTTTTTTAGAAAAGACAGTGGAAATGATAATTACAAATATAATAGAATAAGAGAAATTAAATTATCAAAAAACTATAAAACTAAAAAATTTGAGATTTTAATTCAAAATTTAAGAGTGATTTTGAATTTTTTAATGAAAATGTAGTAAAAGATTTTCCATTTTAATGAAAAATTATAAATTAAAATTTTCAAAAAAATTTATATATAAAATAAGGCAGCAGTTTAAAAGTGTTGTTAGATTCAATACAACTGTTGCATTTTCTTAAGCTAATGCAGCAGTTTTCTATATTTGTTACCTTATGTTGTAAATTTGTAAAATTTGTTAATTTCTTTGTAACGATTTTTAACTGTAACATTTCTGTTGCCTTATATATACTATTGCAACAGTATTGAAAGTGTTGCTATGTTTGTGTTGCTGAAGGTGACTTATGTGGTAGTGATAGATCACTAGTACAATATATCTGTAATTGAATCGTTACAAAAATAAATTGACTAATGACTATAGTATATGATAAAATTCAGGGTGAGGAGCTGAGGAAACTGATCGGTGCGGTCACTTACGTCGAGTGCAGTTCTAAGACTCAGCAGGTCGGGCTTTTTTTAGTTATCTATTAAAATCTAGATTTATATGATTAATGGGAAAATATTCAAGTTATGTTGCACGAAACAGAAACATGAGGCACTGCATATTATAAAACACAAAAACAGAAGCATTTTTAAAAACAAAAACAAAACGCAGCACTCGATAAATTTCCGTGTAATAGTATTCAAGAGACATCTTATATAGTACAGAAGTTGAAATTCAAATAATTTTTTTGATTTAAATACTTAATTTGAACTAATTTTTTTATTTTTTGATGCTATACAGAAGGTGAAGACCGTGTTTGATTCCGCAATAAAAGTAGCTCTCCGACCGCCAAATCCGAAGAGGAAACCGCGTAAACAAAAAACTTCATGCTTTTTCCTCTAGCTCAAACTCTGCCACAGCAAAATGTCTCATATATATACATAGTTGATTCTTCTTGAGATTATAATTTTCCATACAATGCAGAGTTATTTGATGTTGTTCAGGCCATGTAAAATATACATAGAACAAGAACCTCAATTACCAACATAGAGTTCTTATTATACGCATTTCAAATTTTTCATTGGATATTAATATAAATCAAAATTCAATTCAAGCCATTTTGAACCACTTAGAACCATCTATTCAATTTTTTCAAGAAAAATATTTATCTTTTTTTGATTTTTTTCATTTATGATCAAACATGTTCAATTCTATCAATTGTAGACTAATTTTGATAAATATCTTTATTAATTGGAAAAATATAGGTTCGATCATAAATAAAAACAAATCGAAAATGTTTTGTTTTTTAATATAAAGTAGGGCCTAATTGGTAATTTTGAAACATTTTGTGAAGGGGAAGGATTTAAAAAACGTTAACATTTCGAAAATGGCAGAAATCTACGACACTGGAGTAGAGAAGATTATGTCTCGCGATCTGAAAATATCTGCAGGATGAATATTGAAACCCTTGGCGTAAATTCAAAACCAAATAAGACTGAGAAACCAAACCAACCCGAAATTTGTTGTTTAGTTTGATTTTTTGGTAAAAATGGTCAGGTTCGATGCTTAATTAGGTAAAAGTTTTGTGTTTGGTTTTCGATTCGGTGGACATTCTTAAAACCAAAAAAATTGGATTAAAAAGTATATTTTTAAAATAATATTTAATTATAGTTGATACATACGTTAATAAATTTCATACAACATATAAATAGGCTTAATTACTTAAAAACCACTCATCTTTAATTTTTTTTTCGTTTATACCCTCACCTAGGAAAATAATCATTTATACCCTGACGTATGTATTTATATTTCACCTCTACCCCGAGGCACTAAATTAACCTCTTTTTATTTTAAAAAAGTTTAAAATAGTTTTTCATTTTTAACCTAAGCTAATTAGAGTTTAATTAGAAATGAATTTTTTTTAAATGAAGGACTATTTTAAACTTTTTTCTAAATGAAAAGAGGTTAATTTAGTGTTTCGGGGTAGAGGTGAAACATAAACACATACGTCAGCGTATAAATGAATTTTTTCCTAGGTCAGGGTATAAACGAAAATAATGTTCAAGGTGGGTGGTTTTTAAGTAATTAAGCCCATATAAATATGCTAATAATAAACATAAATAAAATCAAAAACCAATTATTTAATGTTTAAATTAATTTTGAGATAAAAAATAAAAATATGAAAACCGTGTTCTTAACCGAACCGAACTATTTGCTTTGGTTTGACTTGATTCCTAACTGAACCTACTGATGCTCACTCTAAGTGTAACGTAAACAATGAAGTAAATTAAAGAGCCAAATATTCTTATCAACACATTGAAGCCAATCTTGGCACAAGAATTTGCTATAGAGTGGTGAACTCTGAAAATCATTGATAGACAAGTGATCGATAAAAACAAAATAAACCTCAAAAATGGGATTAAAAACAAAATAAACCTCCAAAAATGGCTTTGAAGTAGACATTCTAAAAACAAATGCAAGGTCTCCATCTTTCAAAATTTTCAGTGCCGAAGCAAGATGTAAAATAAACTTGATCTCTAGTCAGTACTGGGAGTATATTAAAATTTGGAAGCATGTGCACCTAAATTGAAGCATTTAATCTTAGCATGTTGGGGTATTTACTACAAGCATTTAGTGAACTGCTATTGAGCGCAATTGTAGCTAACCAGAACACAAAAACCCATTTTATTGTTTCATTTCCATAAATTCTCAACATTTATTGAAATCATGTGCTACTTTTACTTACAAGAGGACCTTGTTTCTGAATTTTGTTTCCCACAATGTTTAAATTAAAATAATTTAATGTAAGAGTATAGTCATATAGATACCGACCATTTGTGTGTTTTGCTTAATCTTTTACCAAATTGGGATTGATTTATTCATAATAAGTTGATTTATAGGTATGTTTGTCCTTTATATTATCATCATTGAATTGTGTTTTAAACGATAATTAAGCTACTTTTGTCCATGCTTGTTGGATAATTAATTTGAGAAATCACTGAAGTTTTAAAATATTTTACTTTGATTATGATATTTTTATTTGTTTCAGTTTAATAACTCAATCTTAATTTCCTTGGAACTGGAAGATTTTATCTGATTTAAGGCTAAATGTTATCTATGCTGCTATGCATACATGCCAATCACTGAACTTTTATAATATTTCAGTTTTTGCTATGATTCTTTACAATTATTAATCTGGTCTAGAAGTGTAAATGGATCGAGCCGAACTCGAGCTCTGGTTATACAAGCCTAACTAAAATAAAAAAACATCATATTTGATGTATTTTAATTTTTTTACTATGAAATATATCTAAATTAATAGATATAAAAACTAATATAATAGTTTAGGCTCACATGCCTTTTTAATTGATACTCGAACTCAACTCGAGATGAAACTCGAGTAACTCGAGCTCAAGCACGCCTCAAATGTTTTGAATCAATCTCAAATAACTTGCGAGCAACTCAAATCGTTTACAATACCCCTAATCCAGTCTAAATAAATTTCTTTTTAATGAATAATTTCATCGCTTATCATTATTTGATATACACACACACACATATATATATATACACACACATACAGATTGCAAATGTTTTTTTCATTTCCACCAATACTATTATATAGGTTGTACTACTGTAGACAGATAATCATGATGAACCCATCAAACATACATCAAGAAAAAGCAACAAAATTGGAAAGAAAATCATATAGTAAACTCAACAAAAAGGTGAAAAATCAAAATATATTGATCATGCAAAAACAAAAAAGGGTACAGTAGAAAAAATGGCAATGTTCAAAACTTCTCCAGACAAATTGGCAACAATGCAAAAGCAAAAATGATTAGAAAGGGAAAAGAGACACAAAACTAGAAATAATGCAATTAATACTAACGTGTATACAGACAAACAGAAGATCTTACAGTACTGCTAACACCCAGTTCTTCTTTAATTTTTTTAAAATAATTAACACAGAGTGGCCATAATTAACAGAGAGTACGTGAGTGTAATGATTTAAAGCAGAAGAGCCAAAAAAAATATAAAAAATTTTAACTTGAGTTTGCTGAAGTAAAGAGGTGTCTGATAAGATCTTTCTCCACACTTTGAGATTTAATTTCTTGTCTGTCAGGCTTCAAAACTATAGGCAGGATTGAAGTGACAATAACTTAGAAAGAGTTATTTGTCCCATGTTACTTGTGTCAGGTTTAAGAAGATGAAGATAAATAGTCCATTATGTGATTAGAGAATTACATTTAGAGTATTTTTTATTTAAAATTATTTATCTATATTTTAAAAATTTGTTTTAATTTGGCGCTTAATTTATTTGGATTTTTTCTTTTTGCCTTGTACAGATTTAAGTTATACAACTTGTTCTATATATTAAAATTTAATTTAAATATTTTTTTAATATATTTAAAGTTCTATGGAATTTTTTAGTAATAAAAATAATTATCCTTATACGGAAAAATAGAAAACGATAAAAATAACTAGAAGAATTTTCCAATAAAAATAACTAGAGAATTACATTTAGAGTATTTTTTATTTAAAATTATTTTTCTATATTTTAAAAATTTGTTTAAGTTTGGCGCTTAATTTATTTAAATTTTTTTTGTTGCAGTTGTACAGATTTCAGTTATAGAACTTGTTCTATATATTAAAATTTAATTTTAATATTTTTTTAATATATTTAAAGTTCTATTGAATTTTTTAGTAATAAAAATAATTATCCTTATACGGAAAAATAGAGACGATAAAGATAACTGGAAGACTTTTTCCAATAAGATATAATCAAATTAGAATGTTTCCAATAAGATAAACAATTTTTTGGATATCAAATATAAAATTCATTCAAATAAACTCTTTACATAATTTATTTATTCCTTATTGATTTTTGTTTTGTTCTATAATATATTTATTTTTTGATGATTTTCTATAATTTGTTTTATTTATAAGTAATTTTCATATAGATTTCGTTTAGAATTAATGTACTCAATTCTAAGCTCTAAATAAGTTTAATTTTGTTATAGTTTAATTTTAAAAGTAATTTAATTCGAACACAAATCGAGTTGAGTAAAATACTAGATGACCTTTTTTGACAAAAAAATAATACTACTAGATGACCTTGTTTGGGATTAGTAATTACAAATTATGAGAAGTTTCTTTTTATGGTGCTGGGAGATTGAGAAATAGTATCCCAAATAATTTCGCAACAAGGTTTATCAAATGATTTTGTGTCCGGTCCACAAATAATTAAAACACCAAATGCGGTAAAATTGTCAGTCATGGCCATTAACTATATGCACAATTCTTCTAATTTTCTGATTAATTAATCAAATCTGTTCATAAATTTTTCTACTTTATAGAGTATATACCAACTAATTTAATGAAAAGAGAAAATATTTTAGTTTATTTTAGTTTAAAGAAAATAAGATATCATACTTTGGCCCATATGTAAATTATAATATAAAGTTAATAATAATAATAATAATAAATTGCAAAATATTCACTCCATCTCGGAAAATATTGGCACATTGTTCACATAATTTAGAGAGTTAATTTAATTTAATATTAATTTAATTTACTTATTCATTTTAGATAAGAGGTTATAGCTTTTTGAAAACAACCAATTATACGAAATATAATTTCATATAAAATCCACCTTTATACGTCTTTTTATTTTATACTCATATTCTTTAAAAAATGTCATATAAATTTACCATCTTTTACTTTTTTTGCAAATCTATTACCGATATAAAAATTTGGTGTATTTTTATTGACTTGACAACCGGAATCGATAAAAAAAGAGAAAGAGGAAAGTATATATTGTTTTAGGGGTTAATGTCAAAAAAATCACGAACTTTACACGTTTTTTCATTTTAATCACGTAGTTTGAATTTTCTCATTTTCATGCACGAACTATCACTTTTTCTCAAATTCATGCACGGTGCTGAGGTGGCACTCATTCATTGATGTAAAATGACATCCACCTCAGCTAATTACACCAATGGAGTCGTGACACCTCAGCACCATGCATGAATTTGAGAAAAAATGGTAGTTCGTGCATGAAAATGAGAAAATTTAAACTGTGTGATTAAAATGAGAAAATGTGTAAATTTAGTGAATTTTTATGACATTAACCCTTGTTTTAATTATAATTAGTCAGAGTAGGACATTTATTTGAGAGGAGGTAGACATCAGATTTTTTCATCGGTGATAGATTTACAAAAAAATGAAAGGTGGTTAATTTATAAAACATTTTAAAAAAACGTGATTAAAGTGAAAAAAACGTGTAAATGTGATGATTTTATATGAAATTCACCCTAAATACGACATTGTTATCAAATTTAAACTGCTTTTGAATTATATAAGAGATAATCACTCCAAAATATCTAAAAATAAAAGAATATTTATATGTAACGGTAGATATCAGGCCCAAATTAAAATTAAAAATTTATACTAATTTATATAAATAATCAATTATTTTTAACCATTTGACCAAATTAAAATGATTCGGTTATTTATTTGTTCTAACTAGATTGTTCATGGGCCGAGTTTATCAGACTTTTTTAATTTTCATTTAAGCCCAAACTCGACCTGAACCTGGTCCAACTGATTTCCTTTTTTCTACCTAATTTTGGCCCTAACACTTTGCTTTTAGATGGTCGGGTCGGATTTTTTTGGACATACATGAAACATTATAGCAAAATTCGGAATCCGCTTATAAAATAGCATGCTTTTTTTTCGACTCAATATAAAAAAAAATATAGTGTCCCAATCCAGCCTAAAGAGACGGGTCTAAATGGACCGAGCAAATATTCAAACCTGTTAAAAGATATAGTCCTAGCGGTAGACATCCATTATATCTAGACAGCAATAGAAGAAATTAATGATAATTAAATTTCAATTTTTCAGAAGAAATCATTGAACATGATTTAAATTACTACTTTTTCTGGTCTATAATATTTGTCGTATTTAAAAAAAACGGTCTGTAATATTTTCACTTTAGAGTTTTAAAAAAGCATTTATTGCTATTTTTTAAATTTATCTTTAAAAATAAATAACCTAATAAGGTTTTTTTTTTTTTGAGAAACAGTGGGATTCATTAAGAAACAAGCTGCAAATCAGCCAATACAAGGTTCATAATATTGGTAGGGACATCTTCCCCCCATCTCAGATAGGCCTGAGATTGAACAAAAGCATGCTTAGCTAGAGCATGAGCCACACAATTAGCTTTTCTACTAACATAGTTGAGGCTATTACAAATCTCTTTCCCAAAAATGTTAACACAATCTTCAACAATCAATCCAATATCATTCATCGGCATGTCTTGACTTTTGAAGTTTTTCACTGCAACCTTTGAATCAGAGAAGATTTCAAAGGGAGTAAGATCAGCTTCCAGTGCCAGGCTGATACCATTCTTGATTGCATAAGCTTCTCCTGTGCTAACTTCCATCTGACCTATCATTCTTTTTGCTTCAGCTTTACAAACCATCCCTTTCCAATCGCGTATAACCACTCCCGAAGCATACTGCTTTTGCTGGTGTTTGAATCCAACATCTACATCTATTCTGTAAGTACCTCTTCTGGGGGGGACCCATCGTGTATCTGCTGCTCGAAAAATCCCAGGGCTGGTTTGTCCCTTGGCAGCACCTTTTTCTTTGTTGGCAGCTTGAAAATCCATAATAAATTCTTCGCTCCAAGTAATTATCTGCTCTGGAGATTTCAGAGGCCTGTCAAAGAGAGTATTATTTCTGCAGTTCCATACCATCCAAAGAAGCACAGCAAACATAATAAAATCATTTTTATTAAGCATCTCATATGCATAACTGATCAAGTCTTGGAGGTGCCAGTTTCTATTAGGGGCTAATTGAGCATAAGGGATCCACCTCCTCCAAATCTCCTTCGCCTTTGGGCAGAACCAAAGGGAGTGGATGCCCGTCTCATATTCTTTTTCACACCTAGGACAGGTCGTATCTAAGCTCATCCCTCTCACTTTTAAATTAACTCTAGTAGGGATTCTGTTGAAATAACACCTCCACATGAAATTTTTTACTTTAGGGGCCATCTCCAACTTCCATAAGTATTTCCACCACTTCACATTTCTGTTATTATCAGAGCCTGAAGCCATATTCTTCATTTTCCAGGCAAGGTGGTATCCACTGCGGACAGTGTAGTTCCCCTTTTTATCAAAGTGCCACCTGAGCTTGTCTTGAATTCTGGAAGTAGGGAGGGGAATACTCTGTATGATTTCTGCTTCCTCATGGCTGAAGGACTCTTGAATCAGGTCCTCATTCCATGCCCCATTTGTGATCAACTCCTTCACCATTGTAAATTCCCCTAGTCTGTGTGGGCCAGAAATCTTGAAAGTGTCTTCACTAGGTATCCATTTGTCATGATACACTCTAATGGAGGTTCCATCCCCAACTCTCCACCTCATCCCCATTTCCAGGAGCTCTCTCCCCCATATCAGACTTTTCCACGTGAAAGAGGCTAGTCTGGGACAATCTGCTGTCATAAACGATCCCTCCTTGAAGTATCTGCATTTCAAAACTTTGGCCAGTAGACTCTCTGGGTTATTAACTATTCGCCAGCATTGTTTTGCCAGCAAACTCTTATTGAAGCATTCCAAGTCAAATATAAAAGTGGAAATAATTAATATGAATAACTTAATAAAATATTTATAAATTAAAATATATTTATTATTATTTTTAATTTATATGAAATGAGTTAAATATGACAAATATAATGGATCTTAGGAAATAATTTGATGTATTTTCAACCATAAGTTATTATTTTTGCAACCTTAGTTTTTGAAAGGAAAGTACCTATAAATAATGGTTATTGTAAGTAAGAATGAAGTAGTAGGGGTAAGAAAAAAAAATTGTGCCAACTTACTCATCTCATCAATTTAGATGCAATTTTTTTTTTGATTAATAGATGCAATTTATTTTTAGTTTAACTTTATTTAAATATTAAGTACAATTAAATCTATTTAACTAATTGAATACAATTAAATTTATTTTTAATTTAAATTTATTTAAATAATCAGCGGATCTTGAGTTCGAACTATTCTTGCGGCAAGAATTCAATAATTTAATCTTCTTTAAAAAAAATGAAAAAATTACTACAATTAAACTAAATACTCCATCCGTCTCGTTTAACAAGGGACATATTTTATTTTTATATGGAAGGCTATATCATGTTTTTTGTGTTAATTTATATTGAACTTACATTCTTATTCCTTTAGTTATTTTAATATGAATTAAATGCAATTTAATTTATAATACATTTATTTCAACTATCAGATAGGATTACACTAATTAATAAAAGTAGATATGATAATATAAAATGTTCGCCTTAAGTAGTAATTTGCCCTTTCAACTTGTAAGTAATTGGCAATTAACACATAAATTGACTTTATTGGCAAATTAGTACACGAATTTGGTGATTATGGGTAATTAGCACATTTTGAAAAATTAAATTACATTGAGGGGACAAATTGCCAGTTGAGTGGATAATTAACTTACAAATTGAGAGGACAAATTGTCAAAATGGGGCAAACTGCCCATAATCATCAAATTCGTGTACTTATTTGTCCATAAAGTTAATTTATGTGCTGCTTGCCCATTGTTCAGAAGTTGAGGGGACATATTGCCATTTAAGTCTAAAATGTTGATAACTAACAGAGGTGTTCAGTTTTTTAACAACGTTAGAATAGAGGGTTTAATAGCTCCAACTTTAAAAGGTTAAGGAGTTGATTGGGACTGAAAATTCATTAGAAGCTTAATTGTATTCCAACATATACTAGAGGGGCATATTTATCCCTTTTTTTAACGGAACTGAGAGAGTTAAAAGGATCAGACAATCTTACAAGTTTATGATGTTATTTTGAAGGGTTAATGTCAAAAACGAATTTTACACGTTTTTTCATTTTAATTACGCAGTTTAATTTTTTTCATTTTCATGCACGAACTATCACTTTTTTCAAATTCATGCACGGTGCTGAGGTGACACTCATTAATTGGTGTGAAATGACCTCCACCTCAGCGAATTACACTAATGGAGCTGTGACACCTCAGCACCGTGCATAAATTTGAGAAAAAGTGATAGTTCGTGCATGAAAATGAAAAAATTTAAACTGCATGATTAAAATGAGAAAACGCGTAAAGTTGGTGAATTTTTATGACATTAGCTCTATTTTAAAATGTGATACTCCCTCCGTCACTTTGAAAAATATTTTTGTCCCAAAACTTTTGTCCACTTTCAAAAAGTAACTAACTTTTACACTCAATTTTACTTTATTAACCTTATTTAAAATCCATTAATGAGTAAATTAAAAATAAATTGCAAGTGAACCCTATATTAAATAGAGATATGACAGGAAAAATAAGGAAAATTTTATAAAATTTATAAGTAATCATTGCTTTTCTTAAACTGTGTGATAAAGACAAAATGGACAAGTCTATTGAAGGGAGTATTTTTTTAAAATTTGTACTTTCTTTGTCCCATTCTAATTGACCAAATTTTCTATTTTGGGTGTCCCATTCTAATTGAAAACTTCTATTTATAAAATATTTTTCACACTATTTTTCTTATTTTAACCTCATCAATTAATGCATTTCAAAAGCATTTTTTTAAAAAGTGGTTAAGCATTTAATGTAATATGAGGATATAAAAGTAAAGTTACTAAAATTTCTTAAATAATGTGCAATGAAAATTTTCTCAATTAGAATGGGATAGAGGGAGTATATAATAGTAATTATTTTGCCAATTAAAATGTAAAGGAGGAAACAGAAAAGAAACAGGTAAGGCACAGAAGTTGCACTTCTTCACTACTCATCTTCCCAGGCAGAGATCAATTAAACAGTGTCGGTCCCATTCCGACAAGCAAAGTCATAGCCAACTTACATTTTTGCCATCTCATCTCTCTTATGCAAAATCTTACTCTTTCCCTCCCACTTTATCCAACATCCCATTTTCTTTTCCATGCAATTTTTTAATTAACTCCATTTTATACTTGAATTATTTTCTTGCTTCTTCATATGCTACTCAATTCTGATCGGATGTTCACAATATTAATTTTAATAATATATATTTTAAAAATGTTAAAATAGTTTGATTAACTCAATAATTTGACAAGTCTAAACAATTAAAATATATTAATTCAATTAAAATAGACTAATACGAATCTATCAAAGACACATTATGACTTTTTTTTTTATAATTAGAGAGGGGTATTTGTGAGAAAAATCGAATCCACGATTCAGAAAATTACTGCCTAGTACTTATACAATTTGAGTTATAATTTATTAATACATTATGACTATTAAATTTTCATTTTCTAAGATATACTATTAAAATTATGGACATATAAGATATCTTTTATTATGATACCATATAAAATTTAAATTCTTTTACCTTTTTATAATAAATTTATTTTTATATATGGTCATATAATATTAGATTACATATAATTGATGTCATGTCACATGTGTGACAAACCTATTATTCCTTCTCGGCTGATTTTTGACATCTTCAATTAGGACGTTTCCATTGCATTTTATACTTTTTCACATATCCATACGTTCTAAAAAAATTAAGAGTCGCCGATTGAATTTACTAAATGAAACATTATTTCACTGAATTTAAATAAATCATTCATTAAAAAAATTAATCTAATTTAATTTAGATTCATTAAATCTAAACCATTCATTTACAAGAAAGAGTCTAGATTCATAAAAACTTAATCTACCTAATAATGATTCATACCATTCATTTTATCCTTTATCATTAATTACATATTTAAGATAAAAATACTATTGACTCAAAACATTGTATAGTAATTAGTGTTGCGGAAAAGATTCTATTTCAAATTTATTATACTCAAGAGTAAGATTAAACAACGGATGTATGGGCCATGTTTATTAAATCTACACCATTCATTATAAAATAGATGATGTTCTTCAAAAAAGTCCAAATTTAATTAAATTAATTTATACCATCCATTTTGTACTGAATGGTATATTAGTGAACATGACACATCATGTTCAAATGAACATGAGAGAATCCTAATCCTTAAACACATGTCATATTGTTATTTTATCGGTCAAAAATGCGTGTTATTAATTCAACGATGAAAGAGTAATGAATTTGGAATAAATAAACATTTTTATAACTTATCTGGCATTAGAATTTCAAAATAAAAAATTGTAGTAATTCTTAAAATAACTTCATATCGTTTTAATTTTGTCTATTGATCTTTGGTCATTGAAGCAATTTAGAGAAAATGAAGAATAAACTCATCTTTAATTTGAAAAATTGGAAGAATCTTTATTGAAAGAGATTAATATCATTGACAAAGTAATTAATTAGGATAAAATAATAGAAATAAATAAGAATAATTAAATGCCCTCGAGTCAATCCAAAAGGCCAAAATAGCTCAAACGAAAGAAGCAATTACTGTAGCACCACCGCTTTCCAATCAAACCCTATATGCCCCTTCTATTCTTGACTTTCAAACACATTTCTACAATACCCTTATTTATTCCTGCAACAACCTCATTCCATTACAATTATCCAACCCACTTATCAGGTTAAGTTCGTCACTACTACCAAATCTTTATCTCATATACCAAATTGATATAGAAGGAAAAGATTTGGTACCATCTAAACTTTTAAAAATCTTAGATGGACATATATAGGGAGAATATTCTCACTACCATTGTCATTTCAGAAATAATTTATTTGAGTTTTATGAAATACCGACCATTGGAGTAAAAGAAAGTATCATAATAATATAAATTAAAAAGGGCTATATAATTTTATATAGTCTATATTTTTAATTAAAATGATAAATGTATTTTCAAAATGTATTTAAGACGATCTGACATGTCAATTTTATAATCTATAATAGATATATTTAACTCTCAATCTGAATCTACTCTCATGCAAATAATTTTCATTTTAAAATCACTCAACCCTTCTTAAACTAAAATAAAAGATCAATGTATGAAATAATAGAAAAATTCTTAAATAGACCGATTCTACCACGTAATCCATAGACTAAGCCACTCATAATACAACATCTCATTAAAATAATGGCAATATCGGAATAATTGTGCAATAAATGCATTCAAATCTTTATGGTGATATTACGATATTGCCATTATTTTAATGAGGTGTTGTATTATGAGTGGCTTAGTCTACGGATGACGTGGTATATATACTCGGTCTAGCTAAGAATTTCTCGAAATAATAATTCATAAAACTAACACTAAATCACCAACTATAAAAATAAATCTCAAAAAAGATTGAAAATTGAAAATTAAATTTAATTATCACAAATTGTACAATTGACGAATCATATTGCCATAAATATTTTTAAAAATATATTTATCATTTCGGTTAAAGATTTGTAAATATAAAATTATTTACCAATAAAAAAATAAGGTACCATATTATAACAATGGCAAAATATTTAGTAGCATTCAGACATTTATCCCATTACTCTTTGATCACCCCCTCCTATCCCCCATTAAATACCCCTGCGAGCAAAAACCCAAATTGAAGCAAAGCAGAAGAATCATTTTCCATTGAACTCTTAAAACAAATTAAAAAAACTAAAGAGACAAACTCTTCAGAAGAACCCATTTCTCTAAAGTTAGAAAAAAAAAAAACAAAGTTCTGTCTCTTTCTTACTTCACTTCACTTTAACATTTAAGAGCTTAATTCAGTTCTGTGTCACCACCTCTGCCTCTCGTCCGGGGAAATTGGCTCTACTTTGAGTAGATCACAAGCATTTCAGTTTTTATGCTAACTAGGCATGGGCTTCATCTGATCCAGTAAGTCCCTATATTTTATTTTTCATTTCTTCCCTTTTTCTTATTCATTTTGATTAATTTCCTTTCTTGTTTAATTTGTCTTGTCACAGGAGATTCTTGTTTCGGATTATCTTGTATTATTTTATTTAAAATATGAACGGAGGGTAGGTGAAGAGGCTATCTATATAAGAAGGGATAATTTAGAATCAGTGTCATCATAAACTAGGGCACAAATTTAAGGGCTTATAATATTCCTTATTTTGCTTCTCTTTTAGCTTTACTTTTAGTTTTTCATGGCTTCATCGAACAGACACTGGCCTAGCATGTTCAAATCCAAGCCTTGTACTACTCACCACCACCAATGGCAGCATGACATTAACCCATCGTCCCTCGTATCACCCGGTTGTCATAGAACTCCTTATGCACCAGGTAAATCTCAATTCTTTAGTATGGTTTTAAAATGGATTAATTTGTAAGTTTTGAAAGTTGACGAGTGAGTTTTTGGTGATTTGCTTAATTTTAGGTACTGGATGTGAAGAGAGAAGTCCAGAGCCGAAGCCGAGATGGAACCCGAAACCGGAGCAAATTCGGATATTGGAAGCGATTTTTAACTCCGGCATGGTGAATCCGCCGCGAGATGAGATCAGAAAAATCAGAGGGCAATTACAAGAATATGGCCAAGTTGGTGATGCTAATGTTTTTTACTGGTTTCAAAACAGAAAATCAAGAAGTAAACATAAACTCAGACTCCTTCAAAACTCATCAAAACAACAACCTCAAAATTACCAAACAACCCCTCCGATCACCACCTTAACAGCTCCTTCACCGTCATCGTCATCTTCATCGGACAAATCATCGCCAAAATGCTCAAAAAGAACTCTTTCTTTAACCTCACAAAATGTTGCAGACATGGCTAACTCTCCGACCGGTTCTGTGAAACAAACCTATTTTCAACAGCACAACGAGTTTATACCCGAACCGTTCTTCTTTCCGGTTCAACAGTCTGCTCAAACTGGCTCTTACACACAAGGGTTTTGTTTTTCTGATCTGTCAAATGTAGTACAGGTTCAAGAAAATAACATAATTGGTCCTTGCACCAGTCTTTTACTGAGTGAGATCATGAGTTCTGAAAATTCCAAAAAAGATCTTGATCATCACCATCATCATGATGACAATAAGAACATGAAATTGCAGTCTCATCTGAATTACACCGTCTCAACTGCTCCGATCACTCACAGCATTGGCCTTGCTACTGATGCTAATAGTGTTACTGTTGCATCTATCAACCAAGTTCATCAAGGTAAAAATTTGTTTTTCACTCTCTTTTTTGTTGAATATTTTATAGAAAATGTGCCCTAATATGTGGCGCGTGATCTACACGCTCCAACTTTTGGAAATTTCTACCGTACAAGTGAAAGATTCAAAAGTAGGGTAAACTAGGTTTGAGAATATATGTTTGTCCACTTTTATGCTAAACTTACGAAGTACATAATTGAGTTGATTCACATTCAGTATTAATTATATAGATTTGATTGCACTTCAATGATAGTAAATTACATACTACAACTATATCATAATAAATTTATTGCCATTGAATGACAAGGAGTACTCCTTCTCCTTTATCAAATGTCTTGGTTTCGAATTATAAATATGAAATAGGGTGGCACAAACACTTTATTCAATCAATATGTTCCGTTTCATACGTTTCATAAATCTAGCGTGTCAATTTTTTTAAATTAATGTAGTTTTCATCGTTTCCGTTTCCAAGTGTTTATCTGTTTTTGTGTTACCTAAGTGGCTTAAAAAATATTCAGAATTCTTTCTCTTTTACGAGTTTTATCCAATTTGTTTCGAATTAGTCGGGACAATACTGTTTATATCTATATCTAATTCAAATTTATAAATTTATTACTAATTTATTATATCCCCAAAGATGAGGTTGGATTTTTCTTCTAGGTCAACCATCTGACTCTGTGGACGAACGTGTGCATGGCTATAAATCTTGTTTTATTAAATTGAAATTGACCAATTTGACATGGCTTACCTTACCTTAGTGACAGAAAGTGAAATAAGACTGATCGTGTGGGTGTAGGTATAGGGGAGTCAGCCGGTGGAGCAGCGAGATCAACGGTGTTTATCAATGATGTGGCATGTGAAGTAGGTGGGGGACCGTTCAATGTGAGGGAAGCTTTTGGTGATGATTTTATTTTGATTCAGTCATCTGGTCATCCTGTGATCACCAATGAATGGGGTGTCACTCTTCACTCCCTCCAGCATGGAGCTTCCTACTATTTGGTACCTTTTTCCATCAGTGACCATGTAAAAAGTCAACCCTTTTCTCTTCAAATTTCAACTTTTTTTCCAACTTGATAATTTTAAAAAAATAAAAAAATATTTGAAATATTTACAGTTGAATTAGTAATAGTCAATTAAATTAAATTGTTGATATTTAAATCACGACGGTGATTATAAATCCAATTAATAATTTTATTAAATTTATTTCAAGAGTTATTTTGAAGCACCTATTTAAATATGATCTTTCTAACATGTTTAATCCGAATAAATCTATCAATTTGAAATAAAAAGACTACTATAATATATTATAATTACATATTGTATGAGTTGAATTTAGGTTGCACTGGAACTTGTTATGTTAGTTGACAAAGAAATTTAATTGCATTGGGGTTTTAAAATGGATAGTAATGGAGTAATTTTTTTAATTTTATGTGTGTGAACATTGAAGCTTTTGTTTACCTGTGGATGATTATTACTGACTTTTGTTTCTTGAACTGCAGATTTGAAGTTGAAAAGCATAATTAGGAGTTGGGCTATATGATTTTCTTTGTTTCATATTTTTCTTTCTTTTAGAGTTTGAATTAGGGTTTTAGCTACTTAATTATGATTGTTTTATCAAGATCTTTGATAAAACTAGAACTTGTGGACCAATGTATCTTATTAATTTCTCGAATCGATTAATATATATATGGAATATGCTTGTCTTGTCTATAATATTATCTTTCTATTTACGGTCTATAAAATTAAGGGTTAATTACTACTTCCTCCGTCCCGTAAAAATTAAGTTTGAACTAAAATGTTGTCAAAAAATAATTATAGTTATTTAACCGTAAATTTAATCTAAAATGTTGTCAAAAAATAATAAAGTGAGAGTTAGGTTTAAAGTGGTTGCAGCTAAGTCCAAGTGAAGTGATATCATTCTCATAGTTTCTGCCAGCTTTTAGGTTTAACTTATTATTGAAGGAAAAGTGTGGAGGTCTTAGGCTATTTATTTGATTCACCTGAAAATAGGTCAATGCTGCCACCTTTTATGTATATTTCTTCACGAATTGTCATATTTGTATATAACACATCTTAACGTATGGTATCTCACAAAAAAGCTACAGTTTTTGCTAAATGCTCTAAATTTATAATCATAACCCTAGACTATCATTTTTTTTAATTTGATGATCAAATTTTAATTTGATTATAAACTTTAATTTTTTTTGTTAATTTCATTATTAAAATTTAATTTAATATTCATGGGAATTTTTTTGACAAAATATGCCTATATATGTATAGCAGTCAATATTTTACTTTTATTTTACTTAAGAATTTGACATTTGCCATAATTTGACCAAAAAAAATTCCGCTGAGTTGAAACTATACACAAGTGGCACATTTTAAGAGATTATAAGCAAAAATTGTTTGAACACGGAAAAATTTGGCTGCCACGTTATAATTTTAGCCGGAAAGCTCTGCTAAAATGAAATTAAACTTTAATAATTAAAAGGTAAAATAAACTAATCAATCTATTATTTTAGTGTTTTTGACAAACACATAATTTTTATTTCTTGCCAGTTTGATCTATTATCTTTTTGATATTTGTTAAATATATCTATAATTTGTTTTGAGCTGGAGTGACATGTACAATATTATTTTTCTACATGTACTACATGGCATATACAATCTCGTACCATGTCAACTACAGATGAATTGTGAGTATATTTGGCAACAATTTTAAAAGGTGATGGATCAAACTGATATAAAATTTGAAGATTATGTTGTGTATGGCAATATCATTAAAATTGTAGGTGGGAAAGGCCATTTTGCGCTAATTAAAAATAAAACAAATTAAAATTCAATCACTAAATTAAAAGGCAATAAAGATTTTGGTAACCTTTTACAATTAAATTAACACTCGGTATTTTAATATAATAAATAAATTGATAGTCGGATAGCCTTATAAAAATAAATTAATGTCCGATATTATTTTTAAACAAATTGATAGTTTTGACCCCAATGAAAAAAAGTGAATTACATGCAATAAATTCCATTGAATGTATTGGGACGAAAAATTGATGTTCATATGTACAGAAGAAGAGGCTGAAAATAGATAGATGGACCAAAACACAAGTGGACACACAGAATTTAGTTAAACTCATAAATTTGTGGATGAACAAACGTTGGACGAATCAGAAGATATATGAACCCTAAACATGGCGTTGAGGATTGAAGCAGCAGATCGAGAGTAGGTGTTGACGGAGATAACGGGTCAACTCTTGACTACATTAATTCGTTGAGTGGTTCAGATTTTTTACGTGTAAATTGACGGTAACAGTGTTATTTATCACCATTTCGATTTGACTATCCCATTTTTATTCATCCACCATTTCTCTATTTATACATTGTACAGGAAAAAATATATTACTAGCATCTGAACTTTAAATTTTTAAATTAATATTTAAATTATCTATTTTTTATGTCATTTCAATGCTTCGGAGAGCAACATATATTATAAGTTTGAAAAGATTATCAAACTATATATTTTAATTTAGAATAAGTGATGCATTTTATGATAGACACTCATTGAAAAATAAATATTTAATTATTAAATATATCAAAAAAAATTAAAATTCAATTTTTTTAACCCTAGCATACTAATTAAGCTATAGCTAATGTTTCTGCATAAAGTATCACGTATACTGTTAAAATATAATAATGACAAACAAGACTTTTTCCATATATACAAAGCTGAAAACCCCATTTCTCTGAAGATCCTATCTTTTTCTTGGATTGCAATTTTAACAAGTGATTAAATTGAGTTGAGAAATTAAAAAAATGTGTTGATTTTGGGACACATAAGGTATTTATAATGGATACGTGGCAAGTGCTGAATGGTGGAATTTGGTAATAACTACATGCTCCCATGAGAGCATTAGGTGAAGGAATAGTCACTAGGATGGGATTGTTCTTCTATTTTACATGACGATGTGGTGGCCATACTGTGAGCTCAGCTAATCTACTTTTCTGGCTTCAATTCTCATCGTTTTAATTTGTGATTACCAATTTACCCATGATAATCCTTATAAATCATAATTATAATTGTAACATTGTACCGATCGTTATATTTTTAGGGTTTATGTCAAAAAATTTTATATTTTTTCTCATTTTAATCATGCAGTTTAAATTTTTTCATTTTCATGCACGAACAATCATTTTTTTCAAATTCATGCATAGTGCTGAAGTGACGCTCATTCATTGGTGTAAAATGATCTCCATCTCAGCGAATTACACCAATGGAGTCGTAACATTTCAGTACCGTGCATGAATTTGAGAAAAAATGATAGTTCGTGCATGAAAATGAGAAAATTTAATCTGCGTGATTAAAATGAAAAAACGTGCAAAGTTGATGAATTTTATGACATTAATTAATCTTATTTTTACTAATTTTCAATTTTTCATGACCTGACCGGATTACTTTGTGCATCGAAATTAAAATCATTCGGTAGATATTTAATTATATGATCAACAAACAATAATATAGGAAAATAAATAACTATTACTATAATTTACGTGATTCGACATAAAAATGTATAAAGCGAAAGAATCGAGTCATATACTAATCATCAAAAGGAGTATATAAAATTGATAGAGAATCATCAAATAAAAAACATCTCTAATAATAAATATGCTCCTATAAAATAAATAAATTATTTAACTCTCTATAAGAAGTAAGCTAAAAGGGTTAGGATTAATTTATATTTCTTATATCACACACTCCTTTCTTCTCTTATTCACATCAATGTATATAGTCTTAATGTCTTAAAAAAACTCTAATCTTTCATCTCCTTTTCAATCCTACACTGACGTTGAAAATTTGTCAATTTTAACTTATTTTATATTTTTTATTTCACACTATTAAAAAACAGCCATTTAAAATTTTAACGACAGGATAAAAGAAATTAGCGACAGAATTTTATCAAATTATTCGTCGCTAATTTTTGAAAAAAACAAAAAAAATTTAATTAAAATCGTAAAATGAAATATTATTTAATCGGTTGCACTCCGTAACCCACCCATCCGCTATACAGTACACTACACACTGTCACCCACCGCAATTATCGAAAATTTTCAAACTTCCCAGTAGGTCACCCATCCTTCACATTGCTCCCATCCAATCCTCTTTAACCTTATAGTTCCCCCGCGCGTAGCTCCACCTTAACCAACTCATATTCTTGTTATCTATTTATGTATATTATATTTAAATATATCTTAAAGTAACAAAGTTACTCCTGCAATTTACTCCCGTAATATAAAGTAATTATTTTTAAATAAATAGTTAATAAATTATTTTTTAATTATTATTTTAAATAAAAACAAATAATAAATAATTATTTTTTTAATAAATAATTATTTTGTAATAAGTTATTTTTTAATTAATATGATTTAAATTAATATTTATTTTTTTAATTAATAATTATATTAATTAATAATTTTTTTATAAAAATAATGCTTTTAGAGACGGATTCCAAAATCCGTCGCTAAAGGGGAAGAAATATTGGCGGGAATCATCCCGCCACTTTTCCGTCGCTAAAATTGGCGGGATGAGTCCCGCCAATTTTTTTTAGGATTTAGCGACGGATTCAAAATCCGTCGCTAAATTTGATTTTAGCGATGGATTTGAAATCCGTCGCTAAAATCCGTCACTAATCGACTGTTTTCTAGTAGTGTCAGTTGTACCCTTGTCACGACCCAATCTCAGGGCCGAGACCGGCGCTAGGGAATGGGAGTGGTTGCTCCGAAACCCGTAGCAAGCCTAAAAACGTAAAATAATTTTTCGCAATTATAAATGTAAACGTCATGCATGACATAAGCATACACGTGTCATGCAGAAGCACACATGCCAGGCACACATATCCTCTGGCAGTCACCACATATAAATAACGCAGCAAGCGTAAAACGTCTAAAACTTTAAAACGTTAGAGTAATATTTACAGAAAACTATATATTACAGCTGACTCACAAAATACTTATCTACTGCAGCTCTAAGAGTAAAGTACTGTTTCTTTACATACTCAAAAATACAGACTTCTGGAAGTAGGATAGAAGTCCGTTGCTTCAAAGCGTCTTTATCCTGAAAGGAAATCTGTGAGGGGTCAGTATATTGGGATATACTGAGTGAGTTCATACATTTACTAATAAGTATTCAAATAAAACGTAAAATCGCAATCAATCATATGCGGTCAAGTATAAGATCCGATTGAAACCTTAATCCTCAAACATACTAATAATCAATCTATCAATCCAATCATAAATATCAATTGCGAGTCCAACTCGCTGGTGGCCCAGCCACTAGATACGGGGACTTCCAGGCTACACCGTAGCCGAGTTCACTCTGCGTATCTAAATCATAACCCAATCGTAAATTTCATATTCATCATCAGCTCCCAGCTGAGTCATATCAAAACTGGTGATCACACAGTCCTATTGTCGCCCAATAGGTAGCACGTTCCATCGGATCAATACTGGTTTCAAATCAAACATATGCAATTCATAAAAAGAATTCGCATACCAAACATGAAATTCAAACACAAAGCAATATAAAATAATTGCTTAAATACTTTAAAAGCAAATCGTATAAACTCACAGAAAACGCTTATCCAAAAATACGTCGGGGCTTTAGAACGTCAAGCTTCCCGAACTCCTGGTCCAGCTCCTTCTTGCCTTGCTGGATCTAAAACAAATTTCAAAACATTTTACTCACATCAGAATCCTATTCTAAGATTGACTCTAGACTCGAGATTCAATACGTTTTTCTTCATTAATCGTCGTGCTTCTCACGTATATTCCGATAAACGATATCAAGCTCGTTTACGGATCGTATACCACTTCAAAATCCATTCACGTTTAAACTCATTAGGTTAACTATTCAAGTTAATCGATAACTAATCGATTCCGACAATCTTACGCGAAACGGGGTAAGATTTGAAAATAAATCGGCCGGGCGAACTGCTGTGCGAGAGCACGTCCCACTGTGCGTTCGCACAGCAGACTGTGCGTTCGCACAGTTAACTGTGCGTTCGCACAGTCTGTTCAGACTGTGCGATCGCACAGTCTGTTCAGACTGTGCGATCGCACAGTCTTGCTGTGCGTTCGCACAGCACCTGTGCGAACGCACAGGGTGCTGTGCGTTCGCACAGCTAAGCTGTGCTACGCACAGTATGGGTTTTTCAACCCCGGACCCGATTCCGACATGCTTTCAACGATCCGACATCCAAACGAAGCGTAAACGTGCCAAAAACACTAATTCTAAACTCTAAACGCTATAATCGAGTCCAATAATCAATAAAACGATAAAATCGTTTCGTGGCATAAAACTTTGAATCGATATAACTCAAAATATAATCAACGAAACGGTAAAACGTCAAGCTTACCGTGATTCGCCTCGTGAATACGATCAATTCGAGTTATTAAACGTCGAAAATGGACGAGAAACGGAATCGAGCGACGGAAACGACGATGAACGGAACGAGAGAAATGAAAGATGAAGATGAAGGTCTGGATGGTTCCTTCATCTGAAGGAAAATATATATATCTGGCTAATTTGCACTTTGGTCCTTGAAACTTTTCAAAAGTTTCAATTCAGTCCAAAACCTATTCGCGTCCAAATTTTAAACAGTCTCCGATTGACTTGAAACTTTTACCATAAATACTATAAATTATTTCGCGGATTTTGGCGAAATAAAATTCCTTACAGGATTTATAAATTATTTTATATTAATTTCTGAAGTTAAATCCCTAAATCCCGCTAATTGACTTATTAAAATTTATTCAAATTTCCCGATATAATTAAATTAAATTCTTCCTAATTTAATTTATCGGAAATCACGACACGTGGCACGACGTAATTATCTTAAAATATTTTGGGGTATTACATTCACCCCCCCTTAAAATAAATTCGTCCTCGAATTTAAAAGTTAGCCACGTACCTTGCGTAAATAGATATGGGTACTTTTGCCTCATATCCTCTTCTGTCTCCCACGTGCACTCTTCTATGGACTGACTCCTCCAAAGAACTTTCACCATCGGGATTCTCTTGGTCCGCAATTGTCGTATCTGGGTATCGACAATCTGCACTGGCCGTTCTTCGTACGTTAGCTCTTCGCTCACGTCTACCGCTTGCGGTTGAATTATTCGAGAAGGGTCTGGTATATATTTCCAAAGCATGGAAATATGAAAGACAGGATGAACTTGCGACATCTCCTGTGGCAAGTCTAGCTTATAGGCAACTGAGCCTATACGCTCCACGATCTGATATGGTCCCACATATCTCAGAGCCAATTTACCCTTCTTTCCGAAACGAATTATTCCCTTCATCGGTGACACTTTGAGAAACACGTAGTCTCCGAGTTGAAATTCGATATCCTTCCTCTTGGGGTCCGCGTAACTCTTCTGTCGACTGGAAGCAGTATTCAAACGCTGCTTTATCAACGGAACTTTCTCTGACGTAATCTGGATGATTTCTGCTCCAGTGAGCTTTCGTTCACCGACTTCGTCCCAACAAATAGGAGATCGACATTTTCGCCCATACAATGCTTCGTAAGGAGCCATCTCGATGCTTGAATGATAGCTGTTGTTGTAGGCAAACTCGACTAGGGGTAGGTACGTATCCCAACTACCTCCAAAGTCTAATACGCAAAGTCGAAGCATATCTTCTAACGTTTGAATCGTCCGTTCAGACTGACCGTCTGTCTGAGGGTGAAACGCAGTGCTGAAATTCAATCGCGTTCCCAGCGCGTCTTGTAAGCTCTTCCAGAAATGAGAGGTAAATACGGAACCTCTGTCGGAAACGATTGACACGGGAACTCCGTGTAGGCTCACAATCTTAGTGATATAAATCTCCGCTAACTTTGCTGCAGAATAAGTCGTCTTGATAGGAATGAAGTGCGCTGACTTCGTCAAACGATCCACAATTACCCAAATAGAATCAAAACCTTTCTGCGTCTTGGGTAATCCGATTACGAAATCCATCGTGATCTGCTCCCACTTCCACTCCGGAATGGGTAATGGTTGAAGAAACCCGTAAGGCCGTTGATGCTCCAACTTGACTTGTTGACAAGTTGGGCATTTTGCCACGAACTCTGCGATATCCTTCTTCATTCCGCTCCACCAATACGTTGATTTGATGTCATGGTACATCTTCGTGGAACCAGGATGAACGCTATAAATCGTTCCATGAGTCTCTTCCATGATCTTCTGTCTTAAGTCTTCCACATCTGGAACGCACATTCGACTGCCGTATTTTAAGATTCCGTTGACGATACTGAAATTTTGACTCTTTCCTTGTTGAACTTCCTCGATTAGATGCGTCAATTGAGGGTCGTCTGTTTGCAACTCTTTGATCTGATCAATCAACGTCGATCGTACCGTTAACTGAGCCATTAGGTTTCCGAGAGATGAGATCTCGAACTCTACTCCTTGGCTAAACATCGTATGTATCTCGTTGATTAATGGCCTCCGCCATGTCGTTGTAACGTGCGCGAGACTTCCAGCTGACTTCCTGCTTAAGGCATCTGCCACTACATTGGCCTTGCCTGGATGGTATTGTATCGTGCAGTCGTAATCTTTCAGTAGCTCCATCCATCTCCGCTGTCTGAGGTTTAACTCTCGTTGGTCAAAAATGTACTTGAGACTCTTATGATCTGTAAAGATTTCGCACGTAGCGCCGTACAAATAATGTCTCCAAATCTTTAATGCAAAAATCACCGCTGCTAGCTCTAGATCATGCGTGGGATAGTTCGTTTCGTGCTTCTTGAGCTGTCGCGAAGCGTATGCAATCACTCGACCGTGTTGCATAAGGACACATCCTAGTCCAACTCTTGACGCGTCACAGTAAACTGTGAATCCTTCCGTTCCTTCTGGTAACGTTAGGACTGGTGCCGTCGTTAAACACTCCTTCAATTTCAGAAAACTGAGTTCACACTGGTCCGTCCAGTTGAATTTCACGTTCTTCTGAGTTAACTTCGTCAAAGGTACAGCGATCTTCGAAAAGTCCTGTACAAATCGTCTATAATATCCCGCTAAACCAAGGAAGCTTCTAACTTCCGTAACTGATTCAGGTCGTTTCCATTCTATCACAGCTTCAATCTTCTTTGGGTCAACCTTAATGCCGCTTTGTGAAACCACATGACCTAAGAAAGCCACTTCCGTTAGCCAAAATTCACATTTAGAGAATTTGGCGTAAAGCTGATGCTCTCTTAGCGTCTGTAGTACCATCCGCAAATGTTGTGCGTGCTCTTCTTTTGTACTCGAATAGATTAAAATGTCGTCGATGAACACGATCACGAACTGATCCAAGTACGGTTTGAATATTCTATTCATCAAATCCATGAAGGCTGCTGGGGCGTTCGTCAATCCGAATGACATAACGAGGAATTCGTAATGTCCATATCGAGTTCGGAAAGCAGTCTTCTGAACATCGTCATCGCGAATCTTTAGCTGATGATAACCTGATCTCAAATCAATCTTGGAAAAGTATTTCGCTCCTTGTAACTGGTCGAACAAATCGTCGATCCTAGGTAACGGATACCTATTCTTAATCGTCACCTTGTTCAGTTGTCGATAATCAATACATAATCGAAGCGATCCATCCTTCTTTTTCACAAATAGCACTGGTGCACCCCATGGGGATACACTCGGTCTGATAAAACCACGATCAAACAATTCTTCTAATTGATCCTTAAGTTCTTTGAGCTCTGCTGGCGCCATTCGACAAGGTGGTATCGATATTGGCTTCGTGCCAGGAGCCAATTCGATACAGAACTCAATCTCGCGGTCTGGGGGTAATCCAGGTAATTCTTCTGGAAAAACGTCTGTATACTCTGACACAACTGGCACGTCACTTAAATTTATACTTTTCTTCTCTGTGTCTCGTACTATCGCTAAAAATCCTTGACATCCCTTCTTCAACATACTACAAGCTTTAATAGCTGAAATGATACTCGCAGAAGATTCCTTTCTATCACCCTGAATTGAAACTGCTTCAATTCCAGGCGTGTTAAACGTCACCGTCTTCTTTCGACAATCCACATTGGCGTAGTGCTGAGCTAGCCAATCCATTCCTAATATGACATCAAAAGCTAATACTTCGAGTAAAATCAAGTCAACTAACAAATCTCGTCCTTGAACTCTCACAGGACAGGACGGATAAACGATACTAACTTCCACACTCTCGCCAACTGGGGTAGCTACAGATAAAGGGTTCCTAAGATACGCTGGTTGCACTCCTAACTTACTAGCAAAACTAGGTGAAACAAACGAATGCGTAGCGCCCGGATCAAATAAAATTAGAGCGTCTTGAGAAGCGATAGAAAAGGTACCTTGCACCACCGCATTGGAAGCCTGAGCCTCCTGAGGATTCAGTGCAAAGACTCTGGCCTGACTCCCGCCAGCCTGCGAGGTCTGACCAGTACCGCGTCCTCCGCCATTTCTTCCTCCACGATTTCCATAGCCACGGCCTCTCTGGCCAGTGAAGGTACTTCCTGTTTGATCATATCCTGACGCTATCTGCTGCGCAGTTCTCTGCTGTTGATAGGAAGGCTGTACTACAGTAGTCATCGAACCTTGAGGCATCTGCCTCGGACAATCTCTAGCAAAATGGCCCCGTTGACCACAGTTAAAACATGCTCCACTAGCAGTGTAACACGCGCCATAGTGCCTCCTATTACAGTTCAGACATATGGGAACTCCGCCTCCCATGTCACTCATCGATCTGGCACTAAATCCAGTGCCTGAAGTACTAACTCTAGTTCCATATCGAGCTCTCTTATTTCTCTGCTGACGTGATGGAGGTCGAGAATAATTCCCAGCATATGATAGGGTAGGTGCACTCTGTACGCTACGAAACGTATTTTCTCTCACAAGTGCAACATTGGAAGGGTCAGGAATTCTTCCAAAACGAATCAGAGAAACTTCCATTTGCCTAGCACTATCAATCAGTTGCACTAGGGTTCTTCCGATATCAGACGTCAGACTCACAAATTCAGCTCCTAGACCCTCTACAAACCTCGAGTTCACTCTGACTGGGTCTGTAGTCAGGTCTGGTGCAAACCTACTCACCCTGGTAAACTCCGTCACATACTCTTGCACAGACCGATTGCCTTTACTCAGGGTCAACCACTGGCTACGATAACTCTCCGTCACCGCATATGGTAAAAAGTATTCCCTAAAGTGGTTTGCAAATTCAGCCCAGGTCATAGTATCCATAGTTGGCTGAATGTGCTGCTGAAACCAATCTTTCGCGGGTCCTTTCAATGACATTTCCACCATAATGATGGTCTGTCTCTCATTAGCTTGCAGACGTCGAGCATTACGTTCTACTTCTTCGAGGAAATCGAGAGCATCACCTGTACTGTCGAACTTAGTTGGCTTAAGGCGCATATAGGCCAAAACGATATCTCGATCAGTGAAAGCCACATTGCGTAACTGTTGCTGCTGTAGTTGCTCACGATGCATATTCTGTACCTCAGCCTGATTGGCTTGCATAGCCGCAATTCCCGTAAGAAACTGATTCAGATCGAAACCCACAACATTAGGTTGCTGGGCTTGCGCTTGCACTCCAGGTGCCTGCGCCTGGGCCTCTTGGCCACCACCTCCTCCCTGAACAGAAGACTCATCTTGAGCTTCTGGATGGACGTCATGCGCCCCTTCTATAACGTTACGTGCTGCAGCGGCAGCTCGCTCTAGTTCTTGTCGTTGGTCAGACATCCTGACCAAGACAAACATCATTACTTAGCCACATAATCACATATTATCGCAAACGCATACCGTAATAAACGCGCATCTCATCACAAGCGAACACACACGTAAGACAGACTCACATCCTAGAGGGAAAGCTGAAAGTTTGAAAATCAAACGAATACGTAACAAAGACAAGACTTGAGTCCTATGTGCTGCAGTAGAATCCTAGGAAAATCAATCACTCTTCTGACATAAGCAATGGTAACTGGACCATGCTCTGATACCAACTTTGTCACGACCCAATCTCAGGGCCGAGACCGGCGCTAGGGAATGGGAGTGGTTGCTCCGAAACCCGTAGCAAGCCTAAAAACGTAAAATAATTTTTCGCAATTATAAATGTAAACGTCATGCATGACATAAGCATACACGTGTCATGCAGAAGCACACATGCCAGACACACATATCCTCTGGCAGTCACCACATATAAATAACGCAGCAAGCGTAAAACGTTTAAAACTTTAAAACGTTAGAGTAATATTTACAGAAAACTATATATTACAGCTGACTCACAAAATACTTATCTACTGCAGCTCTAAGAGTAAAGTACTGTTTCTTTACATACTCAAAAATACAGACTTCTGGAAGTAGGATAGAAGTCCGTTGCTTCAAAGCGTCTTTATCCTGAAAGGAAATCTGTGAGGGGTCAGTATATTGGGATATACTGAGTGAGTTCATACATTTACTAATAAGTATTCAAATAAAACGTAAAATCGCAATCAATCATATGCGGCCAAGTATAAGATCCGATTGAAACCTTAATCCTCAAACATACTAATAATCAATCTATCAATCCAATCATAAATATCAATTGCGAGTCCAACTCGCTGGTGGCCCAGCCACTAGATACGGGGACTTCCAGGCTACACCGTAGCCGAGTTCACTCTGCGTATCTAAATCATAACCCAATCGTAAATTTCATATTCATCATCAGCTCCCAGCTGAGTCATATCAAAACTGGTGATCACACAGTCCTATTGTCGCCCAATAGGTAGCACGTTCCATCGGATCAATACTGGTTTCAAATCAAACATATGCAATTCATAAAAAGAATTCGCATACCAAACATGAAATTCAAACACAAAACAATATAAAATAATTGCTTAAATACTTTAAAAGCAAATCGTATAAACTCACAGAAAACGCTTATCCAAAAATACGTCGGGGCTTTAGAACGTCAAGCTTCCCGAACTCCTGGTCCAGCTCCTTCTTGCCTTGCTGGATCTAAAACAAATTTCAAAACATTTGACTCACATCAGAATCCTATTCTAAGATTGACTCTAGACTCGAGATTCAATACGTTTTTCTTCATTAATCGTCGTGCTTCTCACGTATATTCCGATAAACGATATCAAGCTCGTTTACGGATCGTATACCACTTCAAAATCCATTCACGTTTAAACTCATTAGGTTAACTATTCAAGTTAATCGATAACTAATCGATTCCGACAATCTTACGCGAAACGGGGTAAGATTTGAAAATAAATCGGCCGGGCGAACTGCTGTGCGAGAGCACGTCCCACTGTGCGTTCGCACAGCAGACTGTGCGTTCGCACAGTTGACTGTGCGTTCGCACAGTCTGTTCAGACTGTGCGATCGCACAGTCTTGCTGTGCGTTCGCACAGCACCTGTGCGAACGCACAGGGTGCTGTGCGTTCGCACAGCTAAGCTGTGCTACGCACAGTATGGGTTTTTCAACCCCGGACCCGATTCCGACATGCTTTCAACGATCCGACATCCAAACGAAGCGTAAACGTGCCAAAAACACTAATTCTAAACTCTAAACGCTATAATCGAGTCCAATAATCAATAAAACGATAAAATCGTTTCGTGGCATAAAACTTTGAATCGATATAACTCAAAATATAATCAACGAAACGGTAAAACGTCAAGCTTACCGTGATTCGCCTCGTGAATACGATCAATTCGAGTTATTAAACGTCGAAAATGGACGAGAAACGGAATCGAGCGACGGAAACGACGATGAACGGAACGAGAGAAATGAAAGATGAAGATGAAGGTCTGGATGGTTCCTTCATCTGAAGGAAAATATATATATCTGGCTAATTTGCACTTTGGTCCTTGAAACTTTTCAAAAGTTTCAATTCAGTCCAAAACCTATTCGCGTCCAAATTTTAAACAGTCTCCGATTGACTTGAAACTTTTACCATAAATACTATAAATTATTTCGCGGACTTTGGCGAAATAAAATTCCTTACAGGATTTATAAATTATTTTATATTAATTTCTGAAGTTAAATCCCTAAATCCCGCTAATTGACTTATTAAAATTTATTCAAATTTCCCGATATAATTAAATTAAATTCTTCCTAATTTAATTTATCGGAATCACGACACGTGGCACGACGTAATTATCTTAAAATATTTTGGGGTATTACAACCCTAAAGCATAAAATTGACCTTTACTTATTTGATAAAGTTTAGAAAAGTTCTTCAAAAATGATCAACTTAATATAAAAAGTTAATCTAATGCAAAAAGGATCAATTTAGAATTTGTTTTTGAACTTTTATTAAATAACAAAAATTAATTTTATTTTTCAGTATACAATTGAAATAAAAAAAATAAAAAGCAAAATAGGATAATGATTTTAGACGTCAGGATATAATTGAAAAGGGAATAAACAGCCGGAGTGTTTTAAAATATAAGGCCATATTTATAGTGTGTGTGCGGTCTTTTCTGGTGTATTTAGAAAAATGAACAAATCAAACTATATATAGAAAATAAATTTTCCTTATAGCAGCATTAGTAGTACTAATTCTAATTGAATCTATAAAGAAGTTTGAGTTGAAGCATTGAAGCATTTTGAAAGCACTTAGGTATGTATGAACATTAATGGTCTTCTCAATTTAACCAACTATTTAGTTAGAATTGTTTGGTGTTGATTAGTTTCACCTATAACAAATCAAAATTCAAACATATCTAGACTCAATGATAAATTGGGAGCTTTTAAACATAATTATCTTATAGCAAGGTGATCAAATAATTTAAAGAACTAAAATATATTGTATTTTATCAATTAGACCATTTTTTTCTTTATTTGCTACTCATACATAAATAATACATATTTATAAAATTATTTGAGAAAACTATCAATTATTTTAATTTAGGATATATTTGATAAATCTAGCATAATTTTGGATATATTGATTCAATTATCCTTCTTTTAAAATATTCTAAATTTAGAGCTAAAAATTGTGGGGTTATGGTTAATAGACTTCATATCTAAATTTAAAAATGTGAAAAGAAAAAAATAACAAAAAAAATTGGTTTGCCAGACTATCTTTCATTGTTTGCTCAAGAACAATGCTCCCTTTTACGGATAAATTAATATTAATCTCATAAAACAAAGGGAGAAAAAAAAATCAATGTACGTTTATTGAATTGTAAATAGTGAAATTAGTAGAAGAAGAAAATATAAAGGTGTGTATACAATAAGAATATGGGAGCATATAGAGCAGATGATGATTATGATTACTTGTTTAAGGTGGTTTTGATCGGAGACTCCGGTGTCGGAAAATCTAATCTTTTGTCCCGTTTTACTAAAAATGAATTCAGCCTCGAATCCAAATCCACCATTGGCGTCGAATTTGCTACCCGAAGTATTCATGTTGATGATAAGGTTGTCAAAGCTCAGATTTGGGATACTGCTGGCCAAGAAAGGTTTCTCAATTCACTTTTGCTTTTTTTTTTTGAATAAATTCTTTGGATATTGTTTTCAAAATTGAGCAATTTAGTTTCCATTTTTTTTTATCTATTTGTAGAATTTCAGATTTTTTTTAATGAATTGGATTCGATATTTTTAAAACTAACATATAATGTAATTTTGAATGTTAATTAATATCAGATGAACTATTGGATTCACTTGGTAATTGAATTATATTCTGGCATTGCAAAATCGATTTTTTTTAGAAATGATTTTCATCATTATTTTCACGTGCAGATGATTTTTTATTATTTTTCATTTGTAATTTTTGCAATCGTATTACAATCATATACATACAGCTACTTCATTGTTGGAGTTTAGAAAGCATATGCATCACTTGAGAATTCTTACCTATGCGGAAATCATAAAAGATTTATGAACTCGAACCAATTATATAATAGAAAATCTTACATATTTTTGCCAAACTTCTCATTTTCTAATATTTGATTGATTGATCCCATAAATCTTTCATAGAACCGGTTTAGATAACATCTTTCTGCTTTACTTAATGATGCCATTATCCGAATGTCATATTTTGATTTATTATTATTGGATAAAAGGTATCGTGCCATAACAAGTGCATACTATCGAGGTGCTGTTGGAGCACTACTAGTATACGATGTCACTCGTCATGTTACATTCGAAAACGTCGAGAGGTGGCTAAAGGAGCTACGTGATCACACAGATGCCAACATTGTGATCATGCTGGTAGGAAACAAGGCAGACCTGCGTCACCTGCGAGCTGTTATCACGGATGACGCCACCGCATTTGCAGAGCGTGAAAACACCTTTTTCATGGAGACTTCCGCTCTTGAGTCTATGAATGTAGAGAATGCCTTCACAGAGGTACTCACCCAGATCTATCGAGTTGTAAGCAGGAAGGCTCTTGACGTCGGGGATGATCCTGCAACTTTACCCAGAGGACAGACGATCAATGTTGGATCAAGAGACGATGTATCAGCTGTTAAGAAGGCGGGATGTTGCTCGTCTTAAACTACGGCAACGTGAAATACTATCTCAAAGAAAAAAAATTAACTGTTTATAGTTTATGTGCTAAAAATTAAACAGGACCTGTTAGCTAAAATATGTAGGATATGATAAGATGAATATGCAGTTTAATTACCTTGTTATATATAAGTTGTGAACTACTTTTTCCCCCTTTGTACTACTTTGATAATCAATTGTTGCAGTTTAATGTTCAGTTTGGTTGTTTGTGTCTTTATCTTATATTGTTTTTATATTTAGACTATATAACACAATCTTGTTCTTCTTCTACTTATTTCTGTAACTAGCACATGAATAAACAAGTTTCAAAATTCTGAAGAAGATGTTGAATTGGTCCATAGCAGGTTTTTCAATATCGGCTGATGAATTACACATCGGCTATTTTTCAATTTCCTTGCACAAAATGTTATTTTACAAGCACGAAAGTGAATTATTCTGGACATACCAAAGCAAACTTAAGAGCGGATTATCAAGGAGAGCCTAAACACACCGGACACAATTTGATAATACCAGATTACAAAGAAACAACAGGACTTATTTATAAAACTATACAGCAACAAAAGCTACAGAAAACATTAGCTGCATACCCGATGATTCAAAGAGCGATCTTCAGTGTTATTTTGGTTGTCTGCGGAAAGGAATCCATCGCTGTAGTGAGTAATCTCCATCTTTCTTTCAGCATCTGCCGGGAAGGAATTTATCATGAATCAATAACCATATTGTAGTTTATATGAACTCCACGATGCCTAAAGTAAATTTGATAACTATCATGAACCATTTGTAATTTATTTGTAAATAAATATAATTGTATTTGGTATGTTTAGAAATTCATTTAAAAACACTGTTTTTTTTAAATTATGCAAATTTAATCAAGTTTATCCAATAATTCATTTGCCAAATAAATGAATTTTAATGTAGAATTAAATCAAAAGAAAGATTAGTTTTTGGTCACAATAGGTGAATGAAGAGATTCGATGAAAATCAGTTACTACAAAATTTTAAAGGGAGAATATAAACACATATAGTCTCATCAATGATCACATGACAGAAAATAATTTTTCAGCCTGCAACAAACAATCAAAATGAACATCAAAATCACCAATTATTCGATCAACAAAATATTATGGCTGACAACAAAGGCTAAGAGGTGCAGCATATATTATATACTCAGTAATACTAATGTTTTGCATCAAACATTCAGCAAAAAATAGGCAAAACAGAACCAATGATGACCACCAATTTATTTAATTTTTTGTAAAAATAATTTAACAAACTAAAATATCATCAACTGAAAGAAAAAGATTTCGTGAGACTAATCCTTTTTACTGGCTTAATTTAATAAGGCACGGTTCTATTTCTTTCTTTCCTCCCTCATTCTAATCTAACCAGTCGAAAAGTTTTGCCTCTTATTCCGACAATCTATATCTTTCCCCGCTGCTACTCTTATTCGAGAGATAACACCTGAACATAGGCTAGCTCCAACTTAGACAAAGGATCAATCTATGTCTTTCCCCGCTGCTACTCTTACTCGAGAGAGAACACCTCAACATAAGCTAGCTACAACTTAGACAAAGGATTGAAGGGAACATTGCTACTTTTATTCATTCGTGAGGTGTCGATAAAGATGATGAACTGAAAACTTTATCGATTATATTCCGCTGCTAATTTAAATAAAGTAAAAAAGTAATATTTTCCACAGTAGGGCTACTCAAAACATCAACACATTACATAAAAAAAACTGAAGTAATGCTAATATCTAAACCTTTAAGCAATAATACTCAGCTAATCACGAATCGAAAAGATAAGCATATACTACTAGGGTTTAGGGTTAAATGATCATAAGCTCAGCTAATGGCATTAAACAGAGCACTAATTTGAGTAATTGGCATTCAACAACTTCAAATTATGGAATTCACAGCCAATTAATTACTATAATTAAAAAAACACATTAAAATGAGACTTACATATAATATTATTTGCTTTTGTTGTTATTGTCATCTTCAGTAGAATCATGACTCTTGGAGAAGGAGGGTAATGGATTGGAGCCTTTAATAATCCAACCCAGAGCAAAAAAAGATAGACCCGCGAAAATTGCGGTGCCCCAAGCGTGGGAATACCATCTGCTGTACTGTTTGATTGCAAACCTCCATTGCTCTCTCAGTGTTGCCGGGTCCGGGTTTGCTGATTCGGGTGGGTTAGGGTAGTTGCCACGTTGCCCCGAAAAGTTTGTGTAACTGTTAGTGTTGGTGTTGGTAGTACCATTTTTGATTTCAGTTGGAACTTTAGAAGAAGAAGGGGGATTTTGAGGGGTATGATTATCCGCCATTTTTGTTGAGCTAAATGTTATGGATCGGTGCTTATAGTTATTGCTGCTGTATTTATTTGTATTTAGAATTTGGGCTAAATGTAAATTTTTGTGACATTTTATATATTTGAACTTTCTTTAATGGAATGATGTATATTTTTTTTTTAAATTCCTCAAATTTCATTGAATCGAATCGAAAACAGTTATATTTATAAAAAAGAATTAAAATTAAATCCGATGATCTAACATGAAACAGACAATTTACGCTAATTTTTGTTGTTTGATTTGTATATCTACCTATAAAATAAAAAAAATGAATTATCAACTGTTTCAGTAATAAAGTTCGATATTCGATCAAATTATTTCAACCTCCGCAAACTGAATTATGATATCAAATTCTACTGTCATAACATTTGACTCAACCACCACGTCACAATCTCTTCATAAAATAAGGACAACAAACCTTTTATAAAAAAAAATAATAAACTATCACAAAAAAAACAATAAATAATAAAAAATAATTTTTTAAAAATTATTATAGCTTATAAACAATTTCATCTTTATTGTTGAAAGGTTTTCAATCTATGCTTCGTCTATCTATGAAGAACAAAAATAAAAAATATTTGCCTATTTATGAAATATTATGAAATTAAAGCAATAAAAAAAAAATTAAAGACAGCTACCATCAACAACAAAATAAATTTAGAGTGGTATATGAAGTTAGTTGCATTTCATATACACTTCTAAATTGATCATTCAAATTCTCCTCCGAAACATTCAACAGAAGCCATGATAAGACATTTAAACACAGATTGAGAAGTCGAAGATTTAAATGCACTACAAATATCTACTCATTTACATTTGCAGAACGCGAGAACGCCTTTTTCATTTATAAAACGATACAGGACTCATTTATAAGATCAGATTACTAAGAGAACAAAACTCATTTATAAAACTATATAATAAAAGCTATAGAAAAAATTAAATTTATACCAATGATCCAGAGAGTGATCTTCATTTTTCAGCTTTGTTTTGGCTTCTGCAGAAAACAAACCCATCACTGTAGTGAGTGTGAGTGAGGTGCATTTTCTTTTGGCATCTGTGTGGAAGGAATTGATCATGATTCAATAACCATATGTACAAGCTTGACAAAGCCTAACGTAAATAAATATAGTTGCCTTTGATATACTTATAAATTCATTTAAAAACTCTACTTTTTAAGAATTTGTAGACTTATTCATGCTTATTCTGAATGAATTATAGTACCACCAGGCCTGTCAAACATCAAACAAGAATACTCATTCCAGTAATTAATTACAAATACTAAAAACAACAAAGCTATATGTTACCACGACGTGCAATGGCGAACTTTATATATAGACTGTTCCACATCCTATTCAAGAAAGCATAATAGGAATATCTCCATCTCCGGCTAAAGAGCAACGGACATAAAATCCACCAGAAACCAAATGCCATTCCAAATCCAAATGCCATACTCACAAAATATCCTTCCTCTTCACTTCCACTTTCTGCATTTTCACTTCCACTCTCATCATCTGGACACGTAATTTCGCTACTCCAATTCTCTGTCAATGGAGGTCCACAGAGCCTATTACCTATAAACCTAGATGCAGGAAAGGTTTGAAGCTGAGTGCTGTGTAATATTTGTCCTGACAGATTATTGTACGACAAATCTAAGTAACTTAGGATGATCAGACGAGACAAGCTTGGAGGAATATTTCCGGAAATCTGATTTCTTGATAAGTCGACTGATTCTAGTTTTTGCATATTACCCGTGTTTTTTGGGATTTCTCCTGTCAGATAATTTCCTGACAGATTTAATCCTATTAACTCCACTAGAGCAGTGATCTCCTCTGGAATTTCCCCTGATAACTTGTTGCTCGAAAAGTCTAGGTTAGTTACCATTGTCAAAACTGTGTCGTATTGAGCCTCCCTTCCTTTCATCACCACCAATGCTTCGTCCATAAAATTTCCGAAGCTCAAGGAATGAAAAAGTTGGTAGTATGAATGTGGATTATCAATCATGGCTGTGAGATTGTTGAGGCATCGAGGTATTGAACCAGATAGATTGTTGTCTGCAAGATCCACAATTTGAAGAGAAGTTAGGTGACAAATTTCTGGAGGAATCTCACCGTTGAACTTATTTGAACCGAGATCGAGAACCATCAGATTTGAAAGACTACTACCTAGCCATGCTGGTATATTTCCGAAAAAATTGTTCAATCCGAGATCCAGAGTCACTAACTGTTTACAATTCGCAAGAGTCTCAGGAATTTCTCCGAAGAGGCTGTTGTTACGCAAGTGAAGCGACCGCAGGCGATTCAGATATCCGATAGAGGTTCTTGGAAGTGTCCCTTCAAGCTTGTTGTTTGACAACTCAAGCCCAACTAGAGAAGTCATATTTTGAATGGCGTTCGAGATTTCCCCCTGCAGATTAGTATTACGGAGATCTAGGTACTCAATATCTTGAAGGCTATACAGCCATTCAGGAATGGTGTCAGGCGCAAAATCAATGTTACCAAGTACAAGATTTCTAAGAGCAGTCAAGTTTTTCAAGCCATAGGGAATTCCATCCCCAAAACTATTAAATTCCAAATTTAGAGAGACTAGGCCTTCAAGATTAAACAACGAATCAGGTAATGAAGCAGTGAGGCCATTACTAGAAAGATCAAGGATTTTAAGGGAAGTCAAGTTTGAAAAACTGTTGGGAATTGGACCTTCAAAGTAATTATGATCCAAGCTGAGAGAAATAAGATTACTAAGAGAAAAAATCCATTTGGGTATTGAAGATCCAAAATTATAGCTGTATGAAATCTCAAGGATTTGAAGAGAAGTAAGGTTAACGAGGGACAAAGAAGGCATAAGAACAAGACCACAATTAGACAAGTGTAATTCTATTAAAGATGGGAGCTTGTTTATTATCTGTAATGAGTCTGATGCTGCACTCAGGTTCACCCCACTCATATCTAGATGCACAAGTGATGATAAATTAGAAAGCCAATTCAGATTCTCAACGTGCAGATTCGCTCGATAATAAGAAACTGGAACACGGAGTAAGCTCAAATTGATAAGATTTCCTAGTTGGTAAGGTATTAATCCCTCAAATCCAGCTTTAGAAAGATCAAGATACGTCAAACTCAATAGAGAACCTATGAAGCTGGGAATTGGAATTCCACCAAAATCATTAAAACTCAAATCTAAGTAACTCAGATACTTCAAATCAAGCAATGAAGCGCTAATGTTACCTTGAAGCTCTGATCTCGCCAATGCTTCACTCTCCATCTGCCTTTCCCAATTAGTGTACGGATTATCGAGGTGGAGCTCTTTGACATGGCCGGTTAACTTGTCACAGATGATTCCAGTCCAATTGCAGCACTCCAGTTTATTAGATGCAGACCAAGATGATAATCGTTCTAAAGGATCTATAAGTCCTTGTTTGAAACGAAGAAGAGCTTGTTTTTCACTTTCAATACATGACACATTTGTGCTACCATCACAAGAGCCTGTATCAAGAATAGCTGCAAGAGCAAGGAACACAAGCAAACTAACAGCATACACTTCCATAGAATAATACCCAAAAAAACTGATTCAGACTAGTAGAGACTAGCTGTACATAGAGCAACTTCAGCAATAGGTTGTAAGGAAATGTGGATGAAAATTCACCAAAGACTTATTTCTGTCTACAAATCAAGTCAACCTTAGATATTAATTTTTTTTTAAAAATCATTTCTGGTAGGTGCTGAGCTGCTTCGTTGCTAAAAATCAATGGGGTCATTTTCACCTGACTGGACTCTATCCTATGCAGAGACTAGCAATATGTGCAGAACTGGTCATGCAATTAAAACTAATTAACGTTGACCAATTTATCAAGCAATGAAAACCAATTTACCATAACTCTTCAATATTTAATGACAGACCTGAAACTTGTACCTTAGCTTACCGTTACTCTCACCAAAAAAGAGAAAATACAAGGCAATTCCAAGAAGAATTGGTATAAACCAAAGCAGAAATCAACAAGAAATGCATAGCGTTAACGGTTCAAATGAGACGCAGACAAAAAAATGGTTCCTTTGGGATTTTTCATGACCACTAAAGCTTACAAAAAGACCTTGCATATTCAACCAGAACTGCTACATATGAATTTTTAGCTAATCTGCAGTAGAATGTTAAATCATTTACCAACCTTTCACCCCTTGAAAGCTCAGTTATTTAGCTAATCTATAATAATAAAACAGTGTTACTTTCCGATAAAACTTAATGACTAAAACACTACATAAGCGTCTATAGCTCCCAAACTTACATCAATTTCCCTAGCTTTCACATTCTTTGGCTTTGCAAGGTTATGGTTCTCAATCTGAATAAGACCTTGAGTTCCTTTCCTCTTTTGCTAACATTAACTGACAACAAAATCATTTAATCCCAAACTCAAGTGAGTAAGCAATTCCTATATACCAAACTAAGATACTAAAAAAAATACAACCATTATATTAAAATAACATAATTTACTAACATTTTGGTCATCATCAGATTTCCGACTCCTCTTCGGATTCAATCTCAGGATCTTCATCTTTATATTCAGCTTCTTCCTCTTTAAATTCAGCTTCTTCTTGATAGAATAAAAGATATATAAACTGGATTACATATACCATACAGATACTCACTGAAATAAATCATACAGGAAGTTAGAAACAAATCATGCTGAAAGGAAACAAGGCGTACCTGCATCACCTGCGAGCTGTTATCAATCATGGATAATTCCAGTCCAATTGCAGCACTCCAGTTTTGAAGCAGACCAAGAAGCTAATCGGTCTGAAGGATCTATAAGCTGTTGTTTGAAACGAAGAAGAGCTTGTTTTTCACTTTCAATACGTAACACATTTGTGCTACCATCACAAGAGCCTGTATCAAGACTAGCTGCAAGAGCAAGCAACACAACCAAACTAACAGCATACACTTCCATATAATAATTCCCACAAAACTGATTCTGACTAGCAGAAACTAGCAGGTACATAGAAAAACTTTAGCAATAGGTCGTAAGGAAATGAGGATGAGAATTCACAAAAGACTTAATTCTGCCTAAAAGTCAAGTCAACCTTACAAATTCTTCTCTTCCAAAATTACATTTCTGGTGGGTGCATTTAGCTTAACCAACTCAACCAGCTAAATATTCCGCTAAAAATCAAACATTTCATTTGGTGTATTCTCCGCATTAGCCTCACCACAAAGAGTGCGTTAAATCATAGAACAAAGATCGGTGACAGCTGCTGCCCCAGATGCAGGGAGAGGAAACAATCGATCATATTCTTAAAGTTTATAGCTGGGTTAGTGGTGTTTGGTTCGCTCGAGCTCTTGGTCTAGGTACAACTCGTAATGTGGATATCGTCTTTCTAGACTGGATAAGTCTGTATTGGCTGCAGTTTGAGAAGGAAAACATTGAATATTTCTGGGTTCTTTGTTGGGCGATACGGTTTGTCCGCAACCAATTGTGTTTCAACGATAACTTGCTCACTTGTTAGCAGCAGGTTCCTCTTCTATGTATGGAAACGTTTGGCTGGAGGAGGAGATCCTAGATCAGTTTGCTAGTGCTTGGTGTGAAGACCAAAGGATGAGTCTTAGTGCTGAGGAAGTGACTCATGTACATGAGTAGTTACTGTGTTTTCTTGCTGTTTTAGTTTGTTTTTCATAAAACAAAGTTACCTATCTGACCATCTGTTTAGCTTAATTAAGTTAACCTTTTTCAATGTAGCGCCAAATTTATAGCATCTTTTTAGTACATTTTACTATAACAATCCATCAATAGTTCTACCAATTTTAAATGGTGAAAGCAACAAGTAAGCATGCAACTAAAACCAATTTACCATTTGCTACTAGTATCCTATATTGTAGGGGCTGACCGGCCAGCAAATTTTACACTTATTTAGATTGAATAATTAATAAGATGAGCTACACATTTGTATTTAAAAGCAGCAGCCGGGTCAATAGATTTTTATATCCAAAGATGCATACCTGATAATACATTTGAAGGTATTCTCACAATCTCCCCACGGTTTTACTTGCTTTTACTGCAAGGAACATGGGAGACAGAAATTACAGGAAACTTGCTTTAATGGAGATGATAATATAGGCTACAGTCCCCATCAGTTTACCCTTCCAGTATAAATTTCATCACCACAACCATTCGACAAAAATTACAACTTGATGTCTTTGGCAGTTCTAACCTATAACACAGCACATGGGAGAGAAAATGGTGTTCTAAACTGATTCAAATTCTCCTCCAAAACATTCAACGGAGGCCAGGTAAGAAATTTAAATACAGACTGAGAAGTTGAAGATTCTTAAAAGCGCTAAAAATCTACTTTTTTATAACATAATAAGATAACCAGTTGTGAAAATAAGCAAGAGTTTTTAGCTGGTACAAACTCTGGCCAGGACAGAAAAGTATAAACCAACTACCAATATAACTAGTTTTAGGATGGGCACTGGCTGTTCTGTAAGATATTTTCCCGGAAAAGATTATTTTCGCGCATCAGCCTTCTTCAAATCTTTGGCTGAAATAATAGAAGTTTTGTCAACTTAAGAATATAAGAAAAAGCTCATAATTCATACAAGTCTCTTGTACGTACCAGCCTTTTCTTCTTCCCGCTTTTTAGCAGCTTCTGCCCTTTGCTGACGAATAAGAGTTAGACGATCTGCATAGACAATAAGAAACAAAAGTTAGGGAATTTAATTAGAGAATACGGGCCAAAAAAGAGAGAACACAAGGCAATTCCAAAAAGAACTGGTATAAATTAGAGCAGAAATCAACAAAAAATGCATAACATTAACGGTTCAAATGAGACGAAGACGGATAGTTCCTTTGGGATTTTTCATGACCAGTAAATCTGGCAAAAAGACCATATTTAACCAGAGCTGCTAAATATGAGCATTGAATATAAAGCAGATTAGATATGCACCTTAGTGTCAGAAATAGATACTAGGATATTTAAATTAACATTAGATTATAAGTAGCTCTAAGTGAAATCTTTAGATTATTTTTACACTCCCTTAAGTGTCTTTTGCCATGAATTTTTCCATTCAATTTTGACCGTCACACCATCGACAAGGATGATGATGATGATGATGATGATAATGATGATGCTTACTAAACGACATACTACTTCAAAAAAGTTCCCATTGTACATGGTTGAAAATCAATATCCTTCTGTTATTTCAATACTAAAAGAAACACTCCAAAAAATTGATGAAAATATGAATACTTGCCTAAATCTTTCCTAGCTTGTTCAGTCTTTCCTTGTTCTTGCAGCCTCATGTATCGCTCATGAGCTCTTTGTTTCTCTAATTCCTCCCTGCCGACAATATAAAGGAGATATAGTTAACTAAAATTCTCCTGAAGCAGGATACTATTCGTAATATCAATGTGTTACAATTTAATAAATATTGACAAATTCTCATTTGATGCTTAGGAACAGTGAACTGCAGTAGAATGTTAAATCATTTACCAACCTTTCACGCCTTGAAAGCTCAGTTGTTTTGGTAATCTACAATACAAAAAATATTATTACTTTCCGATAGAACTTAATGACTAAAATACCACATAAGCAACTAAATTTCCCAAACTTACATCAATTTCCCTAGCTTTCACATTCTTTGGCTTTGCAAGATTAGGGTTCTCAATCTGAATAAGACCTTGAGTTCCCTTCCTCTTTTGCTAACATTAACAGACAACAAATTCATTCAATTCCATATAAATGAGTAAGCAATCCCGACAAACCAAACTAAGATATTAAAAAGAACACAATCAATGTATTATAATAACATAATTTACTAACATCTTGATCATCATCAGATTTTTCTTCTTCCGACTCCTCCTCGGATTCTACCTCAGGATCTTCCTCCTTATGTTCAGCTTCTTCCTAATAGAATAAACTGAATTAAACACCATACAGATACTCAATAAAACAACTCATACAAGGAAGCTATAAAATTATTGCAGATAAAATAACAGACCCTTTTAAATGTTCGCGGACGCCTCGAGGTACCAGCAACTGCAATTACATATCACAAAACAAAATAAAATCAATATTAAGCTAAAATTATCACACAATATGGTAAAATCTTCTCAAAATTTGTTCACAAAAATAACAGCAGTATTTTCAATTAATGAATTATAATCCAAATTAAAAACACTAACCAATTCTAAAATAATAATAATAATCAATGAATTATATGAATTAATTATAAAATCTAAAATTAGGTCAAACAAATTCTTACGCATCTCCTCAGGAGTAGAGAAGTGGCGCTGGCCGGTAGGTTTGCCTTTGAACTTTCCTCTTCCCATGGTAAAACCTAAAGACGGCAAGCCGGAGACGATGACGGTAACGGAAACGGGAGATTGAGCTCCGATCTGATGGACAAGGAGCTTGCGTTTCGGGTTTTAACGGAGAAGAGGAATTTTTTTTTTCTTTTTCGTTATTGATTCCAAAAACCCTAGTGGACTGGAGAATCAAACCAGCGTGTGTGGTGGAGTGGGGTTATATTCTGCGAATGTTTTCATAGAAATAGTGTATTATGAGCCGTACACGTATTGGATTTTTGGTAAATGATAAATGGAAAAATTATTTACTGTTTTACTTCCTCCCAAAAATTACAGTATTTTTTTTAAGAATCCAAAACAGTTATATCCGTGATAAATTCAGCAAAGAACAGAACCACTCTTGATTATATGAAATGGAGTGTGTTGTTTGTGCTAAAATATGTGCCGTCTCATACGCAAATCGTCTCACGATATTAATTTGTTTTATTAATTTGAACCGTACAATTAACAACTGCAGATCAACAAGATTAAAATTCATGATTCTCAACGTAACATCTATCGCATAATAATCAAATAATCAATTAACCAGACCTTTGAGCCAATTTTGCGCCTCACTCATAATTTATGTCATGTGAGGAGAAAAACTTTTCGGCAAACCGGTCTGACGGGTTTAAGAGAGAGTATTAATTTAGAATTGAAAAAATAAAACAATTTTTTTATATTCGATAATGCTAAATCTTCAATTGCAAAAAAATATTTATTGTGAAATTACATAAAGGTAGGAAGGGCGCTCCCTCACCTTCCACTAGTATTCTTTTTCCGCTCTCTTTTTTTCTTCTTCAATTTATTTACTACATTTCTCTTTTTTTCTTGTACTTGTGATTACGCTAATGAAAATAATGTAATTTAAGAGTACTTAGCAATATCTTTTTTTAATATCCGATCAACATAAGTAGGTATGCAACTTATTAACAAAAGCATCAATGTAAGAGCTTTCAAGTCCATTGCTCAACAACAACTCTCTCCACTTCTTATGGTTTTTCCTCACCTCTTTTGCAACCTCACTATCACCATCCATCACAGCTTTTACCGCCTCGCAAATGCCATATCTCGTGAACAATCCATCTTCTTCGCCTTTCGCGACTTCAACGCCAACTTTGAGATCCCCTGCCATCAACCTCGCGTTGATTATTTGATCTCCGACGTTCGGTAGAAGTACTAATTGACATGTATTCACCATAGCCTCCGACAAAGATCCTGAACCACAATGTGTTACGAAGCACCCGACAGAAGGGTGCTTCAAGATCAGTTGTTGTTGAACCCAACCGCCGTAAATAAATCCTTTTCCTTTCACTCTCTCTTCAAAACCTGTCGGTAAAGCTGACTCAATTGTTTCTTCAGCTTCGATTGGTGGCTTCAGGGCAGCTAGAAAGGGTAAACCTGACAGCTCGAAACCTAATAGTAATTCTTGAAACTGATCTTTTTTAAGAATACATTCACTCCCGAAAGCACAAAATATGACACTTCTTGCTTCATAGCTATCCAAGAACTTGGCAACTTGCTCATCCAGCTCTGAAATTGGCGATTCTGGCACTACAGGACCTGCCAGAAACACCGGCTTGCCGAATTGCTGCTCAACATAATGACAATAAGGTCCTTCCATCTCCATACATGTTTTAAAACCGATAGCATCGCACTCGCTCAAGGAACGCAATAGACGTTCCAGGAATGAAACGCTGTTACTGCCGTATGGTTTTTTCGTCACGGTCGCCAATTCTCGAGCTTCGTGAGCGCGCAGCTTAATCGACGATGGTGGGAAATTCTGTGGAGGCTTCATCAGGTCAACCGGTGTTAAAGTTTTCTCAAGCAATATTCTTTCAGGACTAAGCAAGTAACCAACTGTAGCAGGGCTAATAGTGCAATAAAGAAAAGATTTAACGCCAAGCCTTCGGGACAAAGCTGGCAGCCAGTAAGTGAAATCAAAGAAGGCAAAATCAGGTTTCAGGTTAATGAGATGAGCTTCAATGACGGGCTCTGTGAGATCCATGGCAGTCATTAAAAGATGATGAAGTGGGAAAGGAACGTCTGATGTTGTTTCCGTGTCCGGAGGTAGCCCGTCGACGCGTGGCAGAGTGATCGGAATGAAGGTTATGAGATGTTGATGGAGATTGAATTGGTGAATTTTTGAGATGGTTTTTGATGGTAAGAGAAATGAAATTTTGTGGCCTTTTTCTGCAAGTTTGTTTGAGAGATGAAGAAATGCGGTGAGATGGCCCAAGGCAAACCATGGATACATTACTATGTGAATTTTTTTCTCATCCATGCTTTTGTTTTTTTGAACTGGAAAATGTTAGGATTCTGAAACCTTGGAAATTTTGGTGTTTTCTTTTGAGAAGAGAAGATTTTGATGCCTCTCATTGTAGAACCCACATTTATATATAATAGGTTTACATACAAAATAATCCCTAAAATTAGATTATAATTATTAATTGTCACTTTATCAAATCCACTACCAGCTAACAATCAAGAAGTGGTCTAATTTATACCAATAAATTATAGCTCAAATGATATAAACGTTGGGCAACATTCAACTAAGATCATGGGCTCAATTTTCTTACATGCTCTCTCCTCGAGTCAATAATAAAAAAAAATGGTCTCGCAAATATTCTCGCATTGTGAAAATTTATGAATATTACGAGTTTAAATCTCCACATGACCACATTAGCTACTAAGTATCGGAATAAAATAAAAATAGAGCTTTATTTTTTAAAAGTTTAAAAATGGTATTACAAAAAGAATTATTTTCGTAAAAAAATCTTAAAACAAATTCACTCATGATGATAATAGAGGAAGACAAGTTTGTTTTTGTTTTGATCTTTACCTAAACTAAATTGCCTGTTAATGGGTAGAATCCAAGGGCTACTTTTATAGGTTTCCTCAGTATAGAATGCTGGTTTTATAGGTCTCCTTAGTGTAGAATGCTGGTTTTATAGGTTTCCTTAATCCCAAATTCACTCACTTAAATGGTCTACCTCTATTTGTGGACGTTTTCATATTTACTTTCACACCTAAAACACATGCTATCATATCAGCATCATGCTATCATATTCATATCTTCAGAGTTATCATGTTGAAATTCTTCATACGTTTATCTAGAGGATCAAATGAAATATTCATTCCGAAAGTCGTTTCATAAAATATGCACTTTAAAGGCGAACATTACGATATTTCACATAGGCATCTAATATATCAAAATTTCTCTTGTATGGACGTAAAATCAGCATCGACTGTCTTAAAACCGCACGATGAGTTCGTCAGGTGATGGTGTTTGATTGAACTGGCCTTGCCAAGGCAAAGTCAGTCTCTGAGTTAACCGACATCAACAACTCTATGGCGACTACCTCATTTGGAAGACGGATCTTAAGGCCGGGTTCAATTAGACCTGGTTGCAGAAGACATTTAACTATCAACTCAAGCCAGCTAAATTTGCAAAGTGACAAATTAGAAAAAAGAATTAGAAAAATATAGTCCTAACCTGGGGATAGCTTCCGGTTTTCGTAGAGCTCTCGTGCTAAGGGATTGGCAGCCCAATGATTCACACCTATCCGGCTTGTAGGCTGGAACCCAACAATTTTACCATCACTTGACATGATGACCTGAATACCAATCACAAAAACAAGTGACAAAATGAAATTGAGGCCAGCATAAGTAAAGACTAATCCTTAATGTGACAGATGCATGCCAGTATACCTACTTGTTATGACAAACAAAACACGAAATGGACGCAAAAGAAAAGGTTCCGTTTTGAGTGGATGGGTCTCAAGGAAGCCACAAAAACCTAAATGAGAGATTTACTATTACGATTCAAACAGAGCGAATTACCTGATAACTAGCAATATCCGATGCAGATAACTTTATATCTTCGTCAATTTTCTGAATGGGGTCAGGAAGTGAAGTGTCTTCCTTACTGTAATCAGATACACGCGTTGCTTTCAAGTATTTTGGAATTTCACCAATCCAAGCACCATTACTTGTTTCTGATATTATATCACCAGGCCAGCCTAATGCGTCCTTTATCTTTTTGATGATCAAAATGCAAAACTCTTGCAACTATCCAATAAAATTCACTAATTAGCTACAAAATAATACAATTAGAAACCAAGTGATGAATAATAATAAAAAAACAATCAGGGTCTTCTAAAAACACACATATCGACAACTAAACTGCCAATAGACATTCTATAGCAGGCACTGGGCTGGTAAGGGGGAAAATAGTTTACAATGTGTGTTTACCTTTTCATCATCAACAGATTCATTTACCATATGCTCAATTTCAGATGATGGAGGAAACATTTGCTTCTGGCTGTGTGTTTGTCCTCTGCGTAAATGAGGAAAACAAAATTGACTAAGAGCGCTGATGGCGATGAGAAAAATTCCACTGGCAAGACCAACTGACAAGATGTTCAGCAAAGAAGAGCTCCTCTGTAAGGAAAAAAAATTTAGCCTAATCTAATGAACTGAAGATGCACATAATTAAGGTTAAATTCATTATTGACAACATTATTGAAATCAATGCAAATATTTCACAGCACAATTGCAAACCTTTGTGTTAGCAAAGTTGGTAAATTTTGCAGTGGCATGGCACGAAAGCTCTTTATCAGGCAATGAGTATACATCTTCATAGTACACATCTAAGATTTCAGCCAGCCCAGCCTACAAAAGTTACCCAATTAAGAATCAGAAGGAAGACATCAACCCCGTGCAACAAAATGGTTATTAGCGCTTGATAACAGAGCACAGCCAATGATTATACTCCTAAAAACCCACTAAAATTCATAGCAGCGAGAGAGAAAAAGAAATTCATGAAGCATACACTGTATATCCTAATTCAGACAGATGATTGAAAGTCATAAGCTTTTATTGTCTTAAAAAGAAAATCATGAGAGCGAACCCCTCGCTTAAAATGATCTCATAATACTATACTATCCATTAGTAACTGAAACACGAATGCAGACGAAAGAAGAGAGTACCATTTGTGAGTGGGTCAAAAGAACTTCCCACCTACTCTCCGCAGCTCTTCTCCAGCCTTGAAATTTTACATCCTTGACTTTATTACCATCCATTTGCAGCCTATAAGCAGGTACATGCTCACTTGCCCAAGCACTGAAATAGGGGCCACCAATTCTTTCCAGCTTAGAATGCGCCACTGATGTCCACCAATTGTACTTCTGTCTCATACTCATTCCTTTAAAATTTTCCTTAGTTGAATTAAAATCTTCTAGCAAACTCTTTGCATTTTCTACTATCTCATCTTCAAATAACTTATCAATGATAACAGAAGAATCCTTGGACGCAATCCTGTTAAGCTTCCGAAACCAGCGAAAAACACCACCAGAAATGTTTTTTCCTAAAAAATCATAACGAAAATTCATTTCAGTGTCTTGAAGAGCAGCAAAACAAACAGCTTCCGCAAGCACTGAGATAGCATGTTCATCCGACGAGCTGATAGAGAATGACACAGGAACCTGCTTATACGAAACAATGCATTACAAAAGAGAGAACTGAACCTATCATTATCATCAAAGTGGCACCTGCAGGACAAACATATTAATATGATATCACACAACAATGCAAATTTCGACATAGAATCCAAAAATATAAATAAAATTAATAAGTATAAGAAAGAAAAATAAACGTCTAACCTCTCTTGGGTTTTCAAGATCCGCCATATTTCTTACAGAGCCAGGCCTAAAGACAGCAAGTTCAAAGTTCCATAAATGTTGCAAAACCACTTGCCTAAACGTCATGGCAAGTATGTTTCGAGAGGTAGTTCCAGAGAAAATATCTTCTTTGAAAGCACGTTTAAGTTTTCCAGCCTTATCTTTCACTTTCTTAGCAGGTAAAAACTGTTTAAAAATAATCTAATATCAGCATAAAAATAAAAGAAACCAATTCAATCAAGCCATTGAAAGGCAATGAAGTACTTACTAAGCCTTTTCTTATTGAACTGATACGTTTAAGGCTTAATTGCTTTAAAAATTATGAACTTTAGCGTGTTTTTCAACTTTAACATGAACCTTCAATTTTGACATTTAATACATGAACTATTATTTTTTTGTAATTCGAAATACCGACCAATTTTCCATTAAAAAATTGAGGATGTGGACATCAGAACATACATTATTCCGACGTCCACATCAACAATTTTTAACAGAAAATTGCTCGATGTTTGTTAATTGCAAAAATTTAAAAGTTGGTGTATGACATTGCTAAAATTAAAAGTTCATGCTTAAGTTTGTGAATTTTTAAGCAATTAAGCCTACTTTTAACCACCAATAGTACTTAAAATTTTACAAAAGAAAGTACCAAACCATCAATGCATTCAACAATACCAATATCCAAAAATTAAGAACAAACAATAAAATTACAAATAACTCCATGAGGTTTAACGTCTAAAACATTCAAGTCCCTGTCTAGTGTTTTTTCAAATATAGTTTTTTTTAGCACCTAACACGTTTTGATTCACATATAAGTCCCATAAAATCTTTAATCCTACTACACTTAACACCCTAAATTGCACTTTTTACACTTCAATTCTCTAAAATTTTATGAGGAATAATAAAATGGACTGAATTGTTTCTAAGTTCAAATCCCAGGGGTATTTTCGTAATTGCAAGAAAACACAAATGAAACACAATAAGCTAACCAATCGAGTAGAGACAGTAGCGTGGTCGTCGCCGGGACCAGGAAAAAGAGTCTCAACCACCATGGCATCGATGCCGGCATCAATATGCTCGGCTGCGGCTTGGCCGCCGTCCGCGGCAGCCGCAGTGAGAGCCTGATCGACACCAACCGAGCCGACTAAGCTGAGCCGAGCCAAGTCGTTCTCGAATGTTCTAACGCACGGGAGAGCTTTCTCCTCGTTAGAGTTCGCTACTAATCGGAGAATTGCTTCTTGCTGTGACGTGGATTTTGGCGAAATGCAGTGAAGGACAGGGATGGGATTTCTGGAATTTGTGAGGGGTAGCTTCGGAAGAAAAAGTGATGGGAGTGGTGTTTGTGATAAGAGAGCCATTTTTTCTGAGTTTTCGTGATGACGATTGGTGAAGGTTTTGCAGCGGGGTTTAGGAAAGGCGCACGTTAGCAAGTTGAATAATTGGGCCGTAAATGGGCTCAGAAAAATTAAATGTTATCCTAAAATACCCTCGCTAAGTACGTATATATTGCGAAATTACCAACCGCCATAACTTTTTACTTGTTATTGCGAGTCTCTCAATAATTGAAAAGTTAGGGTTTCAATTTCAATTTTGCAGAATTTCTAAGGTAAGTTCAAATTGGTTCCTTTTATCATAATTTCTTGAGGTTGATCATTGTGTCTTATCAAATATTTCGGCTGATTAAGTTTTTTTTCTTTTACATTGTGTGGTTTTTTTGGGTATTTTTTCTCAAGTAATTTGCGAACTTTTAAATTCTTGTTCTGATCGATTTTTAAGTAATTTATATTTTAGGTTTATTTTTGTGGTGAAATTATGAATTGTAATTCTTGAATTTAAGTTGAGCATTAGTTCAAGAATTTATTTTCTTGATTGAATTGTGATTTCGTTATACTAAATTTAGGGCTTAATTTCGGCAGAAATGGTTCCTGTTTGATTTATGACATATAATGAAAGATAATTGCAGTTTAATGATTAATTTGATATTTTTGGGGGTCTTTGAGATTATTGCATAATTAAACATGATCTGTGAAGATAATAAAACTATTGTTGAAGTCAGCTTTAGCTATAGGGTGAATCTGTATGGTAGCGAAATAAAGAATTTCAAATTCTATAACGATGTATAAACGGGCTTGATAGAGATGATGCTATAAGTATATGACTCAAGAAAGAAAAATTGAAACTATGATCAATTCAGTTGCACGAAACCAACCCGCCCACTGCCAAACTGCCCAATTAAGTACCACTTGCTTTGCTGGTAGACCTACTTAAGTTAGGGGGCATTGTCCCTCAATTTTAATTGGAAGGTCTAGGTCGATCTTTGATAACTGGATTTGATTAATTAAAATATTTGAGCACAAGGTTAGGGCATGTGTGCTTGTTTGTTCACTCTTCGAGGAGAGAGGAATTGTCGAGTGCAATGGTGGGTTCGGTTTTAATCGGAGAAAGTGTCTTATGTTTTGGGTTGTTTATAAGCAGATTTGGTTGAGCTTATGATATGCCTCAGCAAATGTGGGAGCTTGTGATTATTTTTTTCTTTTTTTATAAGCTATTAATTTTTGTTATTGATATTGCAGGATTTTGAGCTATGGGTAAGAGGAAGTCGAGAGCGAAGCCTCCTCCTAAGAAGAGAATGGACAAGCTTGACACTGTCTTTAGCTGTCCCTTCTGTAACCATGGAACAAGTGTTGAATGCAGAATGTAAGCAGTGGTTTTGATTAAATTGTTTGGATTGTGAGCCTAAGCAATTAAAAGTTTTGGTTTGTTGTGGTTGATGCTCAGGGTAGAGCCTTTTTGATAATCTATGGGTTGCTGAGCCTGTTGCTTGTGATTTTAATCTAGTCAATTGAATGAATCTTCCTCTTGCTTTCTTGTTGTTGTTTTACACTTATAAAACCAATTGCTGAGGAATAGAGAAGGAAAAATACGAGCTAATATCGATTTTAGTTTTTATTAGTGTTTAATTTGTCATGGAGAATCATTTGGTTATTAAAATGAGATAATCTATGAATATTTTCTTAAATACTTAAATAAGATGTTTACGAATTTCATGAATCATTTTGCTGTTTAATCACTTTTAGCATGTTTCTGGTTTCAGTGATATGAAGAACTTAATTGGTGAAGCTGTATGTGCTATATGCCAAGAGAGCTTCAGCACTACCATCACAGGTATGTTCCAAGAAAAATTCTCTGCCCTTTAGGCCTGTTATTGTATTAAATTATTAATGCACATTCTGTACTTTATCATTGCAAATGCTTTATCATAGTACGATCTTTATGTGTGATAGTTAGACTGTGTGAGTTGAATATTCTTGTCATAGGCTGTATGGCTGTTGGATGAAGGTGACGGCCGATTTGCTTCTTCTCTTTTATTATTATTTCTTCACTTCATGTGTGTAGAGGGGTACTTTTATATTACTACAAATCCTGCATGCACATACTGAACGGGTTTGGCCTTATGTGATTTCAGTTGATGATGTAAATGGAAGAAGTTATTGAGTATATATTCTTGCTTTTAAGATTGTTAGTGATTTTATAAAGAGTATTTTTACTGATTTATCTTTTTCTCGTTTATTTTGGCAGCTTTAACTGAAGCAATAGACATGTAAGTGCAACAATTGCAGAATGATTCATGATCTCCTTCTCTCTTTTTGTCCATTGCATTGACCTTAATGTTGGAATTGCAGATACAGTGAATGGATTGATGAGTGCGAGCGGGTTAACACTGTTGACGATGACGGTGCATGAAGGCAAGCTTTCGAGCCAAGATTCTAGTTCCTAGCCAAGATTGCTGTGCCAGTATTCGAATTGATTAGCTGGTATTGTTTTAGCTTTTTCGAGCTTGTAATATATAGTATTGTAGCCCTGGGCAGAATCATGAGGTGCAGATAAATATCAGGTATGTTTGTAAGACTGGTTAAGAAATTTCTTGGTGAGCTCAAATGTCGTCATAAACGAGATAGTGTTAAACCTTATATTGGATGGTTTAAAACCTTCGGTAGCAAATAAATGTATATTGTTTGGTGCTAAATCTTCAATAGCAATAAAATTTATATGGATGTAATCATTTTAACTCTCATAAATCATAAAACTTTGTTAAATAGCCTCATAGTCATTAGTAACACATTTTGTTTATTTTCAAGATAATAACACTTATCGAATTAAAATTTCAATGAACATTCTTGATAAAACATAAATTATTTATTATCATCTCGAAATCAACCTAAGCATGCATGCAACTTATTGACAAAAGCATCAATATAAGTGCTTTCAAGGCCATTGAATGAAAATTTCAATGTGAATATTCTTGATAAAACATAAATTGTTTATCATCATCTCGAAATCAACCTAAGCATGCATGCAACTTATTGACAAAAGCATCAATATAAGTGCTTTCAAGGCCATTGCTCAACAAAAAGTCTTTCCACTTGTTATGGTTTCTCCTTGCCTCTTTACCGACCTCACTATCATCGTCCATCACAGCTTTCACCGCCTTGCAAATGCCATCTCTCGTGAACAATCCATCTTCACTTTTTTCGACTTCAACGCCAACTTTCAAATCTCCACCCATCAACCGCGCGTTGATGATTTGATCTCCTACATTCGGCAGGAGTACTAATTGGCATGTATTCACCATTGCCTCTGATAAAGACCCAGAACCACAATGCGTCACGAAACACCCGACAGCCGGGTGCTTCAAAATCAGCAGCTGCTGAATCCAATTGTCGTAAATATATCCTTTTCCTTTCACTCTCTCTTGAACACCTGTTGGTAAAGCCGACTCAATTGTTCCTTTAGCCCCGATCGGTGGTTTCAGGGCCGCTAGAAAGGGCAAACCTGTGAGCTCGAGACCCAATAGTAATTCTTGAAACTGATCTTTCTTGAGAATACACTCACTGCCAAAAGCACAAAACACCACACTTCCTGCTTCGTGATTATCCAAAATCTTGGAGATCTCTTCATCTAGCACTGAAGTTGGTGATTCCGGCACTACAGGACCTGCCAGAATCACCGGCTTGCCGAATTGTTGCTCAACATAATGACAATAAGGTCCTTCCATCTCTATACATGTTTTAAAACCGATAGCATCACACTCGCTCAAGGAACGCAATTGACGTTCCAGGAATGAAATGTTTCTGCCGTATGGTTTAGTGACAGTAGCCAATTCTCGAGCTTCATGAGCGCGTAGCTTGATCGACGACTGAGGGAAATTCAGCGGAGGCTCCATCAGATCAGCGGGCATCAAAGTTTTCTCAAGCAATTTTCTTTCAGGACTAAGCAAGTAACCAACTGCAGCAGGACTAATAGTACAATAAAGTAAAGATTTAATGCCAAGCTTTAGCGACAAAGCTGGTAACCAGTAAGTGAAATCAAAGAAGACGAAATCAGGTTTCAGGTTAATGAGATGAGCTTCGACGACGGGCTCTGTGAGATCCATGGCGGTCATCAAAAGGTTATGAAGTTGAAAAGGAATGTCTGCTGTTGTTTCAGCGTCGGGAGGTAGGCCGTCGACACGTGGTACCATAACAGGGACGAAACTTATGAAATCTCCATAAAGATTCAGAGGTTGACACTTTGAAATGGCTTTTGGTGGCAACAGAAATGAAATTCTGTGGCCTCTCTCTGCAAGTTTGTTTGAAAGATGAAGAAATGAGGTGACGTGGCCTAAGGCAAACCATGGATACATTACTATGTGAAACCTTTTCTCAGACATTCTGAACTGGAAAATGTTAGAATTCTGAAACCCTATAAATTTTGGTTTGTAGCCTGAGCCTCCCACTGCAAAGTCTCTACATGTATAAATATAACAGTTCATTGTGGGTAATTTGCACCGACAGTCCCTATACTTTTTAGCATGTTACACAAATGCTCTGCTATTTAGGACAGTTAATTTATTGCTGAATTTATTGCTGCAACAGTTGCACTGACATATTAATGTGTATAACAACTTTTTATGCAATTTTTACAATGAAACAGCAAATTAGTAGGTGACACCTACTCAATATCTCTATGAATTTGGTAGTAGAGAACCAATGGTTAGCGGCAGATCCAGGTAGCCAATTGTCTACCATACGTTAGTAATTAAATTTTCATTTTATTTTATGACCGAACATTGCTATAGCAACTTGAGTTAAAGTTTACGTATATGGCAATAAAAATTTATGTGGTTGTTCAACATTTTTGTGGTCACAAAAACAATGTATTACTTGAATTGCTATAATAATCTTGAGACAAAAACAAAAATATTCCAAAATATTACTCAAATAGCCGAAACACAAATTCTTTACATTCATGACAAAATAAGGGAAAAGTTCACATTTTCTAGCCAACCACTAAATAACAGCTGTCAAAACGCATCAGTAACGCGTCTCACACGTTACGAAATGAAACTGTACCTAAGGAAGATCATATCTCCCATTTGCAACATATTGGAGATATAATTAGTATAATGTCTTGAAACCCCAAAAATATGTCAGTAAATTATTTTGCAGCAACCACTTTCTATTGGGGTGGATTTGAATTGATTTCTAATGTTCAATACCATACCAGTCAACAAAATGGTTAATGAAAAGCAACCAATTTATGATACTGTCTTATTAATAAGATGTTTATGAATTTCATGAATCATTCTGGTTTCAGTGATATGCATATGAAGAACTTAATTGGTGAAGCTGTATGTGCTAGCCAAGAGAGTTTCAGCACTACAATCACGGCGGGTATGTTGTAAGACAGATGTTCTGATATTTAGGCCAGTTAATGTATTAATGCACATGGTGTATGCAACTACTTTGTTCATAGTAAGCATCTTTATGTGTTTGAGCTGTTCTTTTTTTATTTTCATTTCTTCACTTCATGTGTGAAAAGGGGTATATCTGGGGTTCAAATGTATATGGTAACCGTAATCCAAACCCGCTCATACTGAACGGATTTGGCCTAGTGTGATTTCAGTTGGTGGTGAACTTCTGGAGTATCTATTCGTGCTTTGGCAGTTTTAACCGAAGCAATAGACATGTAAGTTCAACACTTGCAGAACGATAAATGAGATAAATGATCTCATTCTTTCTCTTCTTTTCTCTGTCACACTCATCTTAATGTTCAAATTGCAGATACAGTGAATGGATTGATGACTGCAAGCGCGTTGACAGTTGACACTGTCGATGATGACGGTGCATGAAGGCAAGCTTTCCAGCCAAGATTCGAGTTCCTAGCCAAGTTGCGGTACCTGTATTCGAGTTGAGTAGCTGGTCTTGTTTTAGCTTTTTCAAGCTTCTAATATATAGTATTGTAGCCCTGGGCTGAATCAGGAGATGCAGATAAATATCAGGTATGTTTGTAAGACTGGTTAAGAAACTTTTCGGTGAGCTCAAATGTCGTCATAAACTGGATAGTGTAAAACCTTCGGTAGCAAATAAATGTTATTGTTTGGTGCTTAACCTTCCATAGCAATAAAATTTATATTGATGTCATCATTTTAATTGTCATGATTCATAAAACTTCGTTAAATAGCCTCATTAGTATCACATTTTGTTTATTTTCAAGATAATAACACTTATTGACTGAAAATTTCAATGTGAACATTCTTGATAAAACATAAATTATTTATTTTCATCTCTAAATTAACCTAAGCATGCATGCAACTTATTGACAAAAGCATCACTATAAGTGCTTTCAAGGCCATTGCTCAACAAAAAGTCTTTCCACTTGTTATGGTTTCTCATTGCCTCTTTGCCAACCTCACTATCATCGTCCATCACAGCTTTCACCGCCTTGCAAACGCCATCTCTCGTGAACAGTCCATCTTCACCTTTCTCGACTTCAAGGCCAACTTTCAAATCTCCACCCATCAACCGCGCATTGATGATTTGTTCACGAGAGATGGTGTTTGCAAGGCGGTGAAAGCTATGATGGATGATGATAGTGAGGTCGGTAAAGAGGCGAGGACAAACCATAACAAGTGGAGAGACTTTTTGTTGAGCAATGGCCTAGAAAGCACTTATATTGATGCTTTTGTCACACAATTCATAATCTTTTAATGACCGCCATGGATCTCACAGAGCCCGCCGTCGAAGCTCATCTCATTAACCTAAAACCTGATATCATCTTCTTTGATTTCACTTACTGCTTACCAGCTTTATCGCGAAAGCTTGCATGCAACTTATTGACAAAAGCATCAATATAAGAGCTTTCAAGGTCATTGCTCAACAATAAGTCTCTCCACTTGTTATGGTTTGTCCTCACCTCTTTTCCGATCTCACTATCGTCATCCATCACAGCTTTTATCGCCTTGCAAATGCCATCTCTCGTGAACAATCCATCTTCCCCTTTAACAACTTCAACGCCAACTTTCAGATCTCCACTCATCAACCTCGCGTTGATTATTCGATCTCCTACATTAGGCAGAAGTACCAATTGGCATGTATTCACCATTGCCTCCGATAAAGACCCTGAACCGCAATGCGTCACGAAACACCCGACAGACGGGTGTTTCAAGATCAGCAGCTGCTGAATCCAACCGCCATAAACAAATCCTTTTCCTTTGACTCTCTTGAAAACCTGCGGGTAAAGCTGACTCGATTGTCTCTTCAGCCCCGAATGGTGGTTTCAGGGCAGCCAGAAAGGGCAAACCTGTCAACTCAAAACCCAATAGTAACTCTTGAAACTGATCTTTCTCAAGAATATACTCACTCCCAAAAGCACAAAACACCACACTTCCTGCTTCGTAATTATCCAGAATCTTGGCGATCTGTTCGTCTAATACTGAAGGTGGTGAATCTGGCACTACAGGACCTGCCAGAATCACCGGCTTACCGAATTGCTGCTCAACATAATGACAATAAGGTCCTTCCATCTCTATACATGTTTTAAAACCAATAGCATCACACTCGCTCAAGGAACGCAATTGACGTTCCAGGAATGAAATGTTACTGCCGTATGGTTCTGTGACAGTAACCAATTCTCGAGCTTCATGTGCGTGTAGCTTGATCGACGACGGAGGGAAATTCAGTGGAGGCTCCATCAGATCAGCAGGCATCAGAGTTTTCTCGAGCAATTTTCTTTCAGGACTAAGCAAATAACCAACACTAGCAGGACTAATTATACAATAAAGCAACGATTTAACGCCAAGCTTTCGCGACAAAGCTGGTAACCAGCAAGTGAAATCAAAGAAGACGAAATCAGGTTTCAGGTTAATGAGATGAGCCTCAACGACAGGCTCTGTGAGATCCATGGCGGTCATCAAAAGATTATGAAGCGAAAAAGAAATATCTGCTGTTGTTTCCGCGGTCGGAGGTAGACCGTCAACTCGTGGCAGAGCAATGGGGATGAAGGTTATGAGATGCTGATGGAGATTGAAATGGTTAATTTTTGATATGGCTTTTGATGGCAAGAGAAATGAAATTCTGTGGCCTCTTTCTGCAAGTTTGTTTGAGAGATGGAGAAATGTGGTGATGTGGCCAAAGGCAAACCATGGATACATTACTATGTGAAGGCTTTTGTCTTCCATGAAAATGTTAGAATTCTGAAACCTTAGAAATTTTAGTGTTTTTTGTCTTTTGAACTGCAAAACCTACTACATGTATAAATATAAGAGTTCAACAGAACAAAATAAATTATTGGTCCCTTCCCTCTACTTTTTATCGTTTACATAAATGCTCTACTGTTTAGGACAGTTAATTTATTGCTGACTTTGTTCCTGCAACAGCCAAACTGACAAATTAATGTGTACAACTTGTGCAATGTGTACGATGAAACAGCAAATTAGTAGGTGGCACCTACTACTAAATATCACTATGAATTTGATAGTAGAAAACCAATGGTCTGTGGTAGATCCAGGTAGCCAATTATCTACCATTCATCTTCTCAGGCCTACCCTCGTCGATGGCTACCATCGTTTCATTTGTTGTCGCATAAGCAATTTTTAATTGATTAGCTACAATAATCTAGCGCTAATATAACATAAGAACTTAGTTTACAAAATACTCCTATAACAAATAAAATAATGATAGTCATTATATAAAAGACCTATAGTTAGATAACCGCACAAAACATTTAACCCTCGTACATATCAACTTGATTATTTTTGTCATTAGATTAAAAAAGGTGGTCAAATAACATCAGACGTCCAACTTACCGAAAGAAAAATGCAAACAAGATGTGCTAAATTTGATATAATAAGTATTTACAGATTACTGAGCGAGCTGACTCAGAGGATCGTCTAAAGAAATGAAATTGTACCTAAGGAAGATCATATCTCCCATTTGCAACATATTGGAGACATAATTAGTATAATGTCTTAGAACCCCAAAAATATGTCAGTAAATTATTTTGCAGCCACCACTTTCTATTGTGGTGACTTTAATTGATTTCTAATGTTTAATACCATACCAGTCAACAAAATGGTTGATGAAAAACAACCATTTTTGTTCATTTTTGGGTTAGAATATGCTCCAGCATCAATACTACTACTAAAGCAACCATCAATAGTAAGATAGAATGCTTGTGCTTGTTTACCTATATATCCTTCCGTTAGTTTACGTAATAGTCGCCTAGATTCTCCACAAGATAGTTGTATGGCGGCCCTAGCTCGTACTCGTACGTTTCATTTGTTGGGGTCACTAGATTTGGAGCTGAATACACATTTTCTACGCCCATCTTAGTACTCATCTTTGTTCTTCCTTTAATTGATCGCTTGTTATCAGAGGGAAACTCGGCGGTGAGTCTTCCCATTTGCTTCTGCAGGTCAGCAACTGACTCGTTCGATAATTTACCCTTGGCCCCCTTTTTTCCATCGACAGCTTTCAATTCCAATCTATACAAAGCACAAGCGTCACATTTATTTATCTCGTATTCGTAAAGATGCCACTCGAAAGTGTTTAGTGGCTGTGGATCCATATAATACGATCTCTTAAGCCCTCCAAATTCGTTCATCACTTGCTTCCTTGACTCGTGCCAACCACGTCCGCTATAATCAGGCAATGACCTTTGCTTTCTATTTCCACTCTCAAATGCTCTACGCGGCTTATCAAAAAATAGCCATTCCCTGATAATCTCACCCTCAAGAACCGAAAGATCAAAGAGCTCTGTAATCACAAAACAGACAAAATTCAAACCAAATATTATATAATATTGGAGAATATGCTTTCTGAAATAAAGAAAAATGAGAAAAAAAATTGTAGATTATTCGCAAAGGTCAACAATTAGCTTACCTGGTGCATTCCATGGAGACTTTGCAGTCGCAGCTCCCTCGCATTCGGGGATACCAACATCTTTCCCTTGTGCCTTGGCGCTTAGAGCAGCAAAGAGCAGACCATCTTTCAAGCCAATGCCCCCAGGTCTTAAAACAGGATTCATTCCAGGTGGCCCTTCATTTAATGCCAAAGCATGGTGAAAACTACTGCAATAGTCTTGACACCAGTCTACCCCTCCCTGACCTGGCCTCGGACAGTCCCAAAGTGCACATTTTGGGCCTAAGAAAGCAGAAGGTGGAGGACAAATGCTTGGCAAATAGCTTGAAACATGAGGTAGACCATCCTCGGTACAAAGATCCGCGCTGTTAAATCCAGCATAGAAGTTTGATTCATAGTTTTGAGAATCAAAATGATGGAGTTCCGAGTGTAAAGATCCTTCTAAGTTGTTGACTACCATGCCATGAACCCCAGAAGGAGACTCTTTGCATTGATCAACAAACGGGAAGCTGTGATTTTGTTGTCCAGGATTCACGCCATATCCCTAACACATAGTAAAACCAGAATTTTGAGGTGAAGGAAATAATTAAATTGCACATTTAGAAAACAATTCAAGCATTTCAAAAATCTTACAAATTTAATGGCTCATGTATAAATTTTAAACTATCTAAATTATTAAACCAATTAAAAATAAAATAACATACGTGTAGCAGGCATAGAATGATTTTAAATAATTTGGATCTTGCAATCATTAGGACAGCAAGACACGTCAACTGAAAATTTTTTCGCACGCTAAACCAAGACACATTTCAGACATAATAGTAAATAAACAATCTTGAGATCAGTTCAAAAAAACAATCTGGAAATGATGTTGAGGTCCTGCAATATCTTTTTAACCTTAAATATACCAATGTAGTTTTTATTGTTTTGAAGAAGAATGATATCGAAACGAGGAACTCCAGTCTTCTCCTTTAAGACAGTATAAAATTACATTGGTATATTTAAGGTTAAAAGATATTGCATGACCTAAACATTGTGTATATCCCTTATCTTCTACACCATCTAAGTGCTACCCAAATCATCAAATTTTGCACGACACTATAATCGGTTCATACAGTCAAGCATTGCACATAGCAGGCAAGCTACCGCAGAATCACAAACATGGCATCCATGCTGAAGGACTTCCCCATTGTGCTATTGCAGTAAATTATTAACTACCAAGTACCAACTACAGTATTATTGTCAGGTTATATATTCAATCCAAGAATTTAAACTGAGGTCTAGCTCAGGATATTCCATAGAAATGACTGATATAAATAAAAGTCGGTTTATCCTTTTCATTGCCATGTCCTAATTTAAACCATTCACATGCTCAAATTTTATCTGCTTCACCTCCTCCATTCATCGGTTCTATAATCATCAAGGAAGCAAGTATTCATACTGACATATTTAGTATATGACACATCGCATACTAGCATGTAATCACATCCCGACATCTAAGAACAGAGTAACAAAATTCAACTTTGCCTGCTCCAAAAAACCAACACTTGCACAATCAAAAGAAAAAAAACTCCGAAGCAAACTTAAATTAATACTTATCAGCATTATAACGAGACAACACATAAGAAAACAGGACAAAGAACAAGAATACAAGACCCACCTCCTGAAAGACCACGTTATTCCCAGCTTGCAAACTTTGATCATTAGGCTCGGGCTTAGGTGCAGCTAACACACTAGTGGCATCATCTTCCTCCTCACAAAGTTGCAGCAACCTACATATATCCGACGAGAACGATCCAAGACTCGCACCCTGCAATAACCCCGCAAAAAACATAGTCCCAGATTACAACTTTTAACTCACAAAAGCTATATAACCCATGAATTACGATAACAAACTCAGTCATTTCGAAATACAACATGCTCATGAACATATTTTGACATAGACACGCACGTAAAGTTACAGTAATATACATGTAGTCAAAATGGGATTTTTAAAATATAGTCAATTCTAACTTGCTGCAAAGAAGAAGCTGGAGAGGGCTCATTGAGCTCAGATTTCCACTCTTTAAGCATCTGATGAACTTGCTCTTCGAGAACAGCCACGTCGACATTTCGGCTTTCTTTCCGAGCAAACTGCAGATCCAAGAACATCCCTTGCAGATCATCTACACGGTTCTTTGCCTTGTCTTTAAATAGCTTATGAGATGCTGACTTGCAATTCATCTTTGAACCCTTCCCCATTACAACCACAACAAAAAGACTCAAAGTTTCCTCTTCAATTCCAATACAAACCCTGCAAAATTAACACAATTAAATGATTTTGACAAAAAAACTAAAATTTTAGACCTTTAAAAACAAAAACTTTGTCTAAAACATATGCAAACAGATTAACTTCACACTACTACATATTTTGATACACCAGATGTTAATAATTTAAATTAAAATAAGCAAAAAAAAACAACAAACAAGCAAAAGTAACACAATCACTAGATTTTCTTGTTTTTTTTTTTGGAAATTATATAAAAGAAGCTAAATATTTATTCAATTATTACAACATTAAAGCAAAGAAAATAAAAAAAGAAGTGTGATTAAAGAACTTACAGATGAGGTTTGAGTGTTGGAATCTGGAACTGGGGAGAGCAAGATATAAACAACACGGAGTGGTGTTAAATTTGGAAGAAAAATAAAGTTTTAATATTCCCACACAGCACAAAAGCAAATATGCTCCTTCTTCACTAGAAAAAAAAATAAAATCTAAGTTTCTAAACAGTATAGTAATCTTATTTTGGTGACTGAAAAAACATATCTCCATTTTCTTAACAGAAATGTGAGAAGGGTAATTATGATAAAACTTTCTTGAATTCAAAAAATTAAAAAAATAATACTTTCTTTATTTTTTTTTAACGGAAATGAAATTGAGGTATCAAATAATTTAAATATGAGTATTAAACCATTGAAGAAATTAACAGAAATTTCTAATTATTACTGAAATTAAAAATGTTTGTTTGATTTTCAAACATAAGTTATTAAACTTTGAATTATAATATGTATGTGGGTGTTATAATAATAAGTCATTAAACTTTGAATTATAATATGTATGTGGGTGTTATAATAATTTAATTCAAAAATAATATAAGAAGTAATTAAACATAGACTATACTTTTTTACATGTTGTTTAGTTCGATAAAATAGTGTAACAATAAAAGTAAGCACGGGTGTGTGTAAGAACCAAATCTAATTTGACTCGATGTAATATTAATAAAATAAATTTTTAATTTAATTTGATTTCTAACCTAAATTTTTTTAGATTTAACATAAAATAATCTAATGTAATCAAATTGAAAATTTGACTAAACCAACAAGTTCAATTTAGTTTAAATTTTTTAATTAATTTAAAAAATAAATATTTTAATTTAATTCGGTTTAAAATATCTTTTAGAAATAAAAACTTATTAAATTTCTATATCTTTTAATGCATAATATTAAATATTTTAAACAAAAATAAAAGAAAATATGAAAATAAATATTGCATTCATCTCTAATTGATATGCAATTTTATTATTTTTAGTTTCAACGTTATGAATCAACTTTATTTTTGACAAAAAAAAATTACAAAAAAAAAAATTAACAATCATATATCCTTAGTAAATTGTATTTGTATCCTCAAATGAAAATTTTTGTTTCCTATTTTACCATAAAATACCCTAATAAAAAATAAATTACTAATATGTTATTTATATATATCTAAAACATTTAAATAATAATAATTGTGTTTCGCCAAATAATTTATCATTGTGGAGTAGAGAGAGCAATATTTTATTTTTATTAACTTTTAAAAAATTAGTTTATGTTATACTATTACTTTTTGAAAAAAGAATTGAATTATTCATCTATTTTTATTTTTTATTTTAAATACATTTAACAAGGATGATATAGATAGATTGTTTAAATTTTTGAGAAAAATTTTGAAGGCATCTTTTCTAAAACTTTAATTACAGCAGTACCCACGTTTTAAAAATAATTACATCGCATATTTTTTTATTTTTCAAATTATATTTTTAATTTTAAAAACATCCTTTCTGGTGTGTTTTTTATTTTTGTTGGTGTTTTTATGGTGTAATTACCATGTATTTATATTGCTTTTATAGTATATTTATGGTGTATTTACGGTGAGTAAACGCTGGGTAAAAAAAATTGTAAAAAAATTATAATTACTTTATGAAAGTCGGATACCTAGTTTGAGGATAATGAACTGTCACGACCCAATTTATTGAGCCAAGACCGGCGCTAGGGAATGGGAGTGGTTGCTCCGAAACCCGTAGCAAGCCTAACACTGTCATAAATTTTTCGCGATTAAAACATATTACTATATATAATACATTATCAGAAATCTTCTTTAAATAATATAATTCAATTATTAAAACATCGTATTTCTTTTCTGAAAACATTCGCGAACAAATTCTTAGAAACCAGGGTCTTACCGAGCGATATCTCATATCCAGCCCCGCCCTGTTTCTGATCACAAACATAACCAATTCCTCTTAAGGCAATTGGTACACAATTCAAACAGATAAAACGTCATCTTAATAAACAACTTATTTATAAAATTATACCAGAGTTTACTTTTCAAATACCGTTTGAAATTAAATCATAAATCTTATACTGACACCTACTGACTACTGCAGCTCTATAAAAACTCGCACTTTGTGTAAGCCAAAAGGGCTGCCGACACAAAGGAGATAGTCTGTCTGATCCGACTCCGGTAACCTGAAAGGAAACACTGTGAGGGGGTCAGTATTTTGGAAAATACTGAGTGAGCTTGCAAGTTACTAACAGTATTAATATAAAAATATAACATCGCATCTTAAGAAAACGATAATATAAAACATATAAACACGTATTTGATCCGTACGAAACTAATATCCTAGCATGCGACACATCTCTCGAATAATCATATATCATTCAACCCAATCGTAAATATCAATTGCGAGTCCAACTCGCTGGTGGCCCAGCCACTAGATACGGGGACTTCCAGGCTACACCGTAGCCGAGTTCACTCTCGTATCGAAATCATATACCCAATCGTAAAATTCATATTCATCAACAGCTCCCAGCTGTGTCAAGTCATTTCTCAATGCAAACATACTAGACTGACTCGATACTGGTGATCACACAGCCTATTGACACCCAATAGGTAGCTAGTTTCTTCGGATCGCATACTAGTTCTCGTATATAGAAATTAAGAAAGCATATAACCTTTCAGTCATTTATATAACATGCGATGCGTATAAACAGTATATGTATATCTATGCAAAATAACTTTATATATATAATACACGAAAGTAAATTTGCCACTCACAATGACCGCTATCCAAAACTGCATTATTATAATCCCGCAAGCGTAAGCTCCATGCGTTGTCCAATCACGTGCCCACTCCAGCTAAATGGCTTGGTAGCTTGTCGGTACGTCAGCTACTTATTCGAATAATCTGTACGTTTAATTTATAAACGTTGACTTAGTATCAAAACCCTAAGTTATAAACTTAGGTTAACATAATCGTATTTCAAATACGATTCTTAACTTTGATAATCTCTTAATCACACTTCTCTTTTAAACGTCCTAGTCTACGTTTTGATATTCAATCGAATCACGATTGATGACACGACTTGAAATTGTTTGAAATCGAGTTTCCGCGTCGCGTCAGGGCCCAGAAAGCCCAATTCAGGAATCCTCTCGGCGAAGGACTGCACGTTCGTGCAGCAGTGTACTGCACGTTCGTGACTGCACGTTCGTGCAGTACGCTGCACGTTCGTGTGCTCCACGTTCGTGTAGTGTCCTACACGAACGTGTGCTGCACGTTCGTGCAGTCTGCTACACGAACGTGTGCTGCACGTTCGTGCAGTCTGCTACACGAACGTGTGCTGCACGTTCGTGCAGTCTGCTACACGAACGTGTACTGCACGTTCGTGCAGCAAACGGCTGCCGATGTGCAGCTCCGGGGTTCATTCCCCGGGCCAATTCCGACGTGCTTAAACGTCCAAAATCGATTCTAGCACGATTTCCATTAATAACCATCTCAAATATCATCAAAAACGCCAATAGAAACGCGATTACGATTCGTTTAATTCGTTAAAACGAAATAACCCTTATCTATCAATTCTCATAATAAAAACGTCAAGCTTACCTCGATTTGAAGCTTACCGATGATAGAGAATCGAATTCTGAACGAATCGATATAAAGAACTCGCGATTTGAGCGAGAAACGGCGAAACGGCGGCGGAACGTATCGATCGCCATTTCCTTCTTCTGTAACCTTCTGCTCCTTCTTCTTCTTTTCTTAATTCATTTGGTTTCCTTAATATATCATGGCTAATTAGCCACTTTGATCCTTCATTTCTTTAACTCAAACCAATTCTCTTTTAAACTTTCTAATTTAACCAAATGGTTAAATTATTCTTTTAACTCAATTACTTTCGTATTATTTATATTCATATAAATAATACTAACTCAAAATTATTATTTTCCGTCAATAATCTTTTAATTACTATTCTCGAGACTTAATTGGCTAATTTACACTTTAGCCCTTAAACTTCTCAAAAGCGACAATTTAGCCCAAAACGCATCCGCGTCCAAATTTTAAAAGGTCTCCGATTGACCCAAAACTTTTACCACATATACTATAAAACATTTCGCGGACCTTGGCGAAATAATATCCCTTCGGGTTTTATATGGTTAAATTACCATTTTAGTCCCTGTACTTTATTTTGCGACTTTCTTAATATTTTTTTTCTTTTCCAATTCTAATTCCAACTCTAGAACTGAAATATAATATTAAATCTTTCGCAATAATCCTTTCGAGTCCGTCCTGCTAAAATTTAATATTTATCCTAATCTCTCGGAAATCTTTCTGATATCGCCACTCTAGCGACTTAACACTGGACACGTGGTCCAATTAAATACTTAAATATTTTGGGGTATTACATGAACCCTATTTTAATAGACATAAGAAATTAATTGTGTATCGCTCTTTCTCTAAATTTTTACTCTTCTTTAAAAAAAATCATCTTCATCTTTTAAAGGGTGGAAGAAGATGGTGATGCGATTTCAATCAGAAAATCATCTTCCATCCACCCACCACATTATCCTAATTTGATCAGCAGTTTAGGACAAACACAAATATTAAGAAATTTAGTAAATTTATATAAAATAAATAATTTCATAAAAACATACCGCACTTATCATTATTTAATGTAATGTCGACTTTGCCTCTTAGTGGTGTTTGCTCTCTTTTTAGTAGTATAATCAAGGCTTAAATGCACCAAAAATCACCAACTTTTGCGTGTTTTTGGTATTTAATATAATTTTTTAATTTTGGCAAAAAAATACATGAACTTTTAAAATTTGCAATTAAAGACACGGGCTCCATTTTGGATGTAAAACGAGACCGTTTTAAATTGAAACGGTGCCGTTTTGGATGTAAAATTGCACTATTTTTCAAAGGAAACACACACGTGCTCTTAATTGCAAAATTTTAAAAATTCATGTACTTTTTTGCCAAAATTAAAAAATTGTGTTAAATATCAAAAACACGTGAAAATTGGTGATTTTTGGTGCATTTAAACCTATGATCAATAAGGTATCTATGTTATTTTATCGTTTAAACAATAAATGACTGCCTATAATTTCGAACAAAGAAAAGTAAGAACAGTGTCTATCAATTTATGACGAAGGGAGTAGTTTTTAGTCTTTGATTTTATAGATCTCTGTAATATTTATCAGATACAAATTTTATTGTGTGTTTGAATAATTCCTTTTTTTAAGTTTATAGGTTGATTTGATCATTCAAAAAAAATTAATGATTGTTCGGACGTTAGATTCAAATTTTTGTAGATCTAAGAATTTTAAAAGTTTAACAATCTAACTTTTTTAAAATCTAACTGAAAATGATTATCGAAAAATAATTATTTTCAACAGATCAAGTGGGTCGGCGGTCTAATCAGAAGATAAAAACAAAATATCTTATACCAGCATAACCTTGTTCATCGTTGAGCCAATATAGCTAAATTCATGCCTAGATTTTGCTTACTTTCGATTTTTTATATATATTTTAATTTTTTTTAATCTTTGTTAGATCAAAATTTGAAAAGTCATATATTTAATTTTATTTTATAATTTTCACTATTTATATTTTAATTTTGGGATAATTTCAAACTACCCTATTTTGAAAACTTAATTATAAGATTTTTGTCTATGTTTTGCTAATTTCACCGGATATCCAATTTTTAAAAATAATTTTAAAAATAGTCCTTTTTTTAACTCATGCCTCGATCGAGAACATGCATGCCTCGATCGAGAACATGCATGCCTCGATTGAGAAATGTTTTAATTTTAAAACAGAATCATAAAAATACTATAAATACTTTATAAACACATTATAAAAAATACACTATAAAAACCTGTCTCGATCGAGACATGTCCTGTCTCGATCGAGACATTGCCCTGTTCGATTGAGACATTATAAAAAAAAATTAAAATTAAAAAAAAATATAAGATGTAAAAGGATCAAAAAATCAGATACATGTCAAATTAAGTTTCAAAGATATTATATAGATGATCCCTTTAATTTTCATGATTGAGGCCATAAAATTTTATTAGGCCTAGTGTATTAGATGTTTATATTATACACCATTCACCATCAAATTTTAATACAAATACTCTATTAATTAAATGAATATAAATTTCTTATTAATTCATTTAGATGTCAAGAATCTACCAAGTTTATTATTTGCATTACGACTTGTTATAAAATTAAGTTATCAAAGCATAATTTCCAAATATCAAATTTTTTATTTATAAATAATTACTCGGGGTTTTGAGACTAAACATTGATTAACGTTATATCATTTTACATTTCAACTTTACACTATTATAATTCAGGATAATAATATAGCATGGGCATGCTCCATGAAGTGGTTAGCTTTTCTCATATAAGAAAGGCAAAAAAAAAAGTACTTTTTTTGGCGATTTAATCTCATACTTTGAAATTTGCATTGCACATTTCAACATTTTAATTTTTTGGCATTTTGCAATCTATAATTGTTTTCACCAAATATAAAGGTATAAAATATATACAAAACGACAGTGTTTTATATGAAACGATGACGGCTGCAAACTATAAAATGCTAAAAAATTGAAAGATTGAAATGCTTGATATAAGTTTTAAAAGATGGAATAACTCGCTATAATAATAAAAAATTGGATCTAATATATAAAATTTCCTATAAAAATGATAGTAATATAATGAGGATTAAATCTACACCGAAGAATTCAATAGCTAAACTCAAGGTGATAGATACTAGAGATATCTTAACTATCGCTATATTTCATTTTGGTTATCGAATTTTGATTTTTTTTCCAATTTAGATGAAAAACTTTTTTTTTCAATATGGTTACAAAATTAAGTTGAACAAAGGGTCAACGCGCCCCCTGAACTTGTGACTCGAGGTCATCTAACCCAATTTATACTTTTTTGAAAAATTACCCCCAAAATTTTTAATTTTTGGGTCAAATAACCCCATAATTGTATTTTTAAAACATATAAAATACAAATCGGAGGTGAGGGATGTAAAAAGTAATTAAATACTTCCCTAATTGTTATGATATAATTATACTAAATCTATTTTTTGAAATAATAATATAGATTATAGGGTTATTTGACCCAAAAATGAAGAGTTTTGCGGTTAGTTGCTCAAAAAAGTATAAATTAGGTTAGATGACCCCGTGTTACAAGTTTAGGGGGCGCGTTGACCCTTTGATCAAATTCAGTTACTACGCCATTTTTTTGGCCTAAAAACCTCGGTTGAAATAATTTTAAAGTTTAGTAACCAAAATAAAAAAAAAAATCAATATTCGGTAACCAAAATGAAATATAGTGATAGTTTGAGTATCTCCAATTTCTGTTACCCGATATAAACTCATGTAAATGTAATATTTCCTCTTGCCATTTTGTGTCCATAAAATTTCAGGCCGAATGGAATTACCCTTTTTTTAATGATCAGAAAAGAATGTTATTTTTATATCATTAATAAGTTTTGTTTAATCATCAGCATAATAAATTTGATATACTATAAATTAATGGATAAAATTAATAATGTAGTTGACTATTTTATACTCAAGGCAGGAATAAAGGATATAAAAAGGAAATATTTATATATATAGGATGATAATTTATATCTTTTTGAGCTTATGTCTCTTAATTTGAGATTAAAGTATCAATCTGACTTTTGGATTTATGATTTAGGATTAAATAAATTACCCTCAATCATTTAATTAATTTAGGATAATATTTTCTATTTTTAAAATTAATTTATGACAAATTATATAATACAGATAAGTTTAAAGATCGAAATGACCTAATGTTTTTTTATTTGATCTAAAAATAGAGAATATTTCTTAACATAAAAACAAGTATTATGTTAATTGATTAGAATGATTGGAAATGAATTATTGAACTTCAAATCGCAAGTTTAAAAATTAAAATGGTTCTTGTTCATTTTAAATTTTCATTTCAATAAAATTTTAACTTCCATAGACATTCTACAATAAAAAGGTCACTAAGATTTTAGTTAGGGCTACACATTGAGTTTCAACTGAATTGAATGATCTTTTCTAAATCAAATAGATTTGTACGAGTTAAATATTTTAAGTCACACTAATCGGGTTGATTATTTTTTTAATTTTGTTTTCAAACTTAAAAGTTAAATCAATTCAATTTGATTATTCGGTTTGATTCAGTTTTTTCACATTCTAATACATAGTCATTGTTGAAACTATTTGAATAAAGGATATAATATGATATGATTATTAGTTCCTTTAGAATTTATTATCGATTGAGATTCAGTATGTGAAAATATCATATTTAGGTGGTTGTGTTCTCCACCATAACTAGATCAAAACCATAATTAGTAAATGAATGAATGCTTTTTAAGAGAATTAAAGAATTTTTCTTAGACGTTACAGTTACTCGAATTTAAAATTTATTGGTATAAGGTGGGACGCTTTTATTATTTGATCTAACCAATCTAGTCATGATAGTTGATGTCCGAAATATTATTCGGTGAAGTTGAAAATATTGAAAAGAGATTTCCATTTTTTAAATTGAATAGGAAGTTCACGTTCAATGTTTATACGGATTCACACATTTGCTCAATAATTGGTAAGTAAATCAAAGGAACACTGAGCATGAGCATGAACTTGCTATAGTATATTTTAGGTCAAATGTCGTAAAAAGGCCAAACCTTTAATAAAAATTTCATAAAAGTCCTGACTTTTCAATTTTATCGATTTTGGCCAAAAACTGATTATTTGGTTTCACAAAAGTCCTGACCTTTCAATTTTATCGATTTTGGCCAAAAATGGATTATTTGGTTTCACAAAAGTCCTGACCTTCTAATATATGTGCATGCCATGTAGACGCCACATAGGCAAATTGAAATCAAATTGAGAATTGGCCACAATTGAAACCAAATAATTTGTTTTTGGCCAAAATCGACAAAATTGAAAGATTAGGACTTTTGTAAATTTTTTATAAAAGGTTCCTTTTTACATCATTTGGCCTATATTTTATACACTTCACATATGATGATATCAAACCATTATAAGGACTCTGTATGATACACGAAAGCCGATTTTTGATTATATTTTTGCTTAAATTTAACGTCTATTTTTTGCATATCGATATATATTATGTTTCTAATTTCGCATTACGTTGTCTAAGTATCACACTCAACAAGAGTTGTTGCACTGATAACCCCTATCAACTTTTGTTACTAAAAAAGAAAGAGAAAATTAGGAAAAATACTCTCTTTTTAAAAATAATAGGATTTCCTACCTCAAGAAGGAAAAGATAGAGAAAATACCTCACCCTTTTACTATAATTATTTTTTTACTCTAAGACATATTTATATTATAATTATACCTACTTTTTATTATTATTTTACTCTAATTATATTTTTTTTACTCTAGTAATATACCACCTGTTACTCTTTTTTTTCCTTTCTCTTTCCTTTCTCTTTTTTCTTCTTTCTCTTCTCTGCTTTCTTTTTTTTTCGTCATTTTTCTTCTTCTTCTTCTTCTTCTTCTTCTTCTTCTTCTTCTTCTTCTTCTTCTTCTTCTTCTTCTTCTTCTTCTTTATTCTTCTTTTCTTCTCCATTTTTATTCTTTTTTTCATCATCGTTCCTTCATCGATCCGTTGTCGCTCCGCCATCGTTTCGCCGTCGCTCCGCCGTTCTTTCATATTTGATTTTAGCGATTTTTTTCTTAATTCGTGGTGATAAATACAATTCATTTTAACTTTCAGATCTAAATAAATTAATCTTGATTTTTTTCAATTTTAGATCTAAAAAGCTGCATGAAAACGATTTTATGATGAAAAAAACGATTTTCTGCAAACAAAACAGCATCTGATTATCATATGAGTATCACTGCATTATCATCACATTATCATAACACTGCAGAAAAAATTATTTTTTTTATAAAAAAACAGCCTCTGATTATCATATGAGTATCACTCTATTATCATGTAGTTATCATAACGTTGCGGGGGGAAAAATTCTGCATAAAATAATGTTTGATTATAAAATCGTTATCATAATATTATCATATTTCGTTATTATAACATTATCATATGATACCGAGATGATATTTATGGTATCAAGATGATAATGTTATGATAATATCTATGATTATGTTATGATAAAACAATATTTGATTATCATGTCAGTATCAGTATATTATCATGTTGTTATCATAACACTGCAGTAAGATAACTAGATAATAATGAAATATGATAATGTTATGATAATATCTATGATTATGTTATGATAAAACAGTATCTGATTATCATCTCAGTATCAGTATATTATCATGTTGTTATCATAACACTGCAGTAAGATACCTAGATGATAATGAAATATGATAAGATTATGATAATTGGATGATAATGTGAGCAAAAATATAATTAAAAAAGGATTTATGATAACCAGATGATAACGGAGTAAAATCATAAATATTTTTAAACCCAGAGTAAAAACATAAATCTGAAAAAAACGTGAGATATTTTCTGCAACTTTTCTGTGTTGAGGTAAAATGTGCAAATATTTTTATTTTTGGAGTAAATACCTAAATTTCCCAAAAAGAAATCAACTATGGCAAAAGTTTGCAAAACAAGGTAGTCCATATCTTCAATTCCTCATCCTCAAGAGCTCCTTTGCCCAAGGAGTGGATTTGCACTCATTAAAATGATCTTATCAATATCGAATAGCACAACGAGCCAGCAATTGATGGAACCCAAAATTTCAACGTTGACATGTCAAACTTTATTAGTCAATTATAGGGGGCAATCTAAACTTTACCATTCCAATTTCATCCTCAATTATTTTCAGTCAGGAAAAAGAAATAATTATTGAATATAATTTGTGGGATGGTAAGTAGAAGAAGAAAGGCATAAAGGTCAAGTCCACCATCACACAAGAGATTCCTAACTTTGATGCCCATTTGATACAGAAAACTTTAGTTTGATGCTTACACACACTATTTACCAACTATGTTAGACATCCAGCATCTTTTGTCAATAATTCTGGTCGGTCCAATGGGTAAAAGATTAGGGGTGAGAAAAAACGGAACCAATCCGTAAAACCGAACTGGACCGAAATTGAAATTGGATTGGTTAAAAAGGTTAGTATGGTCTGATTTAGTTTATAGTTTATGAAAATTCAAGCTTTCGGTTTTAGGGTTCAGTTCACAGAACCGAACGCAACGTTGTTTTGATATATATTTGTCATTACATCGCTTAAAGTTATTGATTTTCTTCACCAGATCATGTCCAAGTTTTATTTATTAGGCTTTAATTAAAATTAGAAAGATTATAATAAAACTAATTGTAAGCCTTTTGATCATGCCAAAAAGATATAGGTGTCAAAACTAAGGATGGTTAAATTTACTTGATTAGATTGCTCAATTCTCTTTAGATTGAGAAAGTAGAAGAAAAGGAGACCCTCTTACAGAAAAAAATAAATAAAGAAGACAATGACTTGTAAAACAAGAGCCTTTTTTCCTGTTCATATAAAGAACAAACAAGAGCATTTATCCTCACATATCCAGATTAGATGACAACCATTTTCTACTAAAAGAAATTCATAATTTTCCTCTATAGATCTTAGTACGGAAGCTCTCGACAATAAATATTAATGTACTCGGAATAAACTTTTTAAAGTCAATTACATAACAAAAGCGCAGATGAACCGAAGTAGATTAATGAGCTCCATAGTGTTATTCCGCCATTAGAACTAGTTATAAAAGTTAGCAAGGAAGAGCAAAATGTGCATCTTTCAAGTATCTATATTTACATCAAAAACGGCCTTAACATGCTAAAAACCGCTAGATAATATATCCCAGACCGAAGTTCAAAACAGAAGCAGTTACTTGTAACCAAAATTTGAGAAAAAAAATGAAGTTCCATGACTTTGTTTTTCTCGAAAGCAAGGATGAACCAACCGAACCTTTGAGAAGAAAAAACAAGTTGTTGTAAGATCAATTTAGCTCACCACTAGCACTAAATCTGTTCAGAACCATCAAATTAGAAGGTATTTTGCATTTATATTGAAGGAATGATATACTTTTTGAGAAAATAGTTATTCTATAAAAATCACGGAATTACTATAATATGAACCAAAGTAAGGAATAATTATTCCATATGGAATAGCTATGAGGAAGGTCTACTACCATGCTACGATAGTGCTACTGCAGAATAGTTAAAAAAAACGAGGCTAGCTACTGCGGAATAGTTAAAAGAACGAGGCTAGAATGATCAGATAAATAGCAGATTTCGGAAAGATAACATAACAAAATGAATTAATCCATCAGGATAACCGAAACAAAAAGTTAAGCGCACTGAGCAGACAGCATAAATGGATGTGTTTTGGTAATATTTTTCACATGTTTGTTCATAGAGGTAACAAAATGAACTAGTCCATGAGGATAAATAAAGCTACTAGTTAAGGCATTGAGCAGCAGCATAATGGATTTAGGTACATTTTTCACTGTTTGTTTGCATGAACGTTGCAGAAAGAGAGACAGGCAGAGATTGAAATGGCGGAGACAAGAACAATGCATAAAAAGGCGTTTGCTAAGAGAAATGCGAGAATCTGGAAAACCGACTTGTATTACTAGACAACAAACAAGAGACATGAAAAACATTTTACATGTTACACCCAAAGTATAGTCTTTCATCATTGTGATAATAATCGGCAATACTGTTTACAGTTTAGCCTTTTTCTTTTCTAATTGTGCACCTCAGTTGATAACTATTTATACATTTCCTCTTTTTTTATTCAAGAATGAATGAAGGATGTGAAGCCAGTATTCAATCTGAGAACCAAAAAGAATCAAAAAAAGAAAAAGGTTCATATGTCGAGAATAATGAATCTCTTCAGTGATTAGAAAATTGTGTAACCCGATTAATGTTTCATTGACGAAATGCATACCAAAATTAAGCTGGTTTTGGGACCTTTACTGCTTCTGTGTTAGAATGTTTGAAGTGGAAAACACCACTAAGTCCTCGTCCTTTGGCAAGCTGTTCGATTTCTTCAAGTTTGTGTCTAAGAGTTTCTACTTCTCTGGCCAATTCTTCATCTCTTTGACGCATTGCCTACAATCAAGCGCTAACAATCAATACCCTCAAGCATCACGTTTGAACAGATAGTTAACAGAATAAATTAGCAATCATTGCAAAACCCATTTAAGTAGTTAAGTATCCCTTAAAAATACTGAAAGAAAATCTAGTCATTTTACCTTACGTAAAACCAAGATAAAGTTGTAATGACAGATTGCTGGCTTTCAAATACTGGCGCTAATCTAGATACTTAAAATGGATTCACTCTAGGTCCAACTGTAACTTTAGCACGCCCATTTGAATGCATCAGGAAAAGCAACATTCTAGGTATTATATCTTTCTGATGCCTCTGCAAAGTATTTATAAAACCAACATGTGCAATCTATCCCCACAACTAATATCAAATATAAATCTCTATTCCTTTTGCTTCAAATGAATCTCAAAAGTTTCCTACCCAAAAAAGAAAAAAAACACTCAAAATTGTCCAGGAATTATAGATAACTCAAACTTTATTTTTTGCCTTTGTGTTCCTTTCAGACTTCATTGTCATTAATTCAATCCCTCAAATTGGAAACTCAATTAACACCAATTTCTGTTTTTTTTTTTCCGATAACTAAGAGAACAAATATATCCTTTGGCAAAAGCAGAAGGGAGGCATCAATACTTTACTGCAGTTATTAAACAATGACAGAAATGATTCGGACTAAGCATCTCTAGTAATGTTTAAAGAAGCTTGTCAAAATACTTGTGCATACCACAATCCAGCAGGCAAAATACAAATTATTCCAGCTGTTACTCTAGAGGAAATAAAGGACTCATAGTGTCGTCACCTCAAGAAAGGACTCGGTGATAAAAAAACAAAAAGACAGAAAATCATTACCTCCAATTCTTGTTTTCGCAATTCTTCTTTTCTGGCTTCTGATTTAGCACTTCTTTGCACCTCAAAGATCACAACAGCTCCTGCCACCTATACATGTACAATTTACAAACACATGGCATATGAGTACTAGCATAACAAAACTCCAATGCATATAGCTTATGGAATTTCAAATATCTAACACATGTAGCATTTAGACTAATTGTTGAATCCACTTTAGCAAGTAGCCTTAATACAAAAGGCACAAACATTCATAATAGTTGCAACTGAAGCTACAGGTAGTCACTAATCATGGTACATTACATTCCTTGCTCTCATTTCCATTATGTCGAAAAGCTGTGTTCGATATTTTCAGATTAATTTTTGATACTTTTAGTAATTGGATTACCTTCACAAGTTGTAATTTCTGCTCCTAAATTACATGTTAAACATGTCTTTGTTTGATTGTTTTTCTAATATAAACTTGATTTCGAGTTATAACAATATGAATAAAGTACAAGTGTTACGATAGTTTCATTCCACAAATGAAATTTTTCTCAACTGTTGTAAGTAACAAAAAGAATCAAAATATGTGGTAACTTATTCATGGACACCCTATCCCTTAAATGTTTCACCAGATTATCTTCACCTATAATTCTTTGTAACCAAAATGATCCTCCTAAGCAATTCCTGAAGCACAAATAAAAGTAATGCACTTATTCATGGACACCCTATCCCTTAAATGTTCGATATTGCGGTTTTTTTGCATTTCTAGTGACTAGGTTTTCTTTTGTAGAAAAGCCAAAAACAAATAAATGCTTAACTAAAATTGCATCACCGAATAGCTCTATTTCCGTGTTCAATAATAATTTAATCAATCTCTACAGAGAATTGCAAGATGATGGATCATTATTAATACATGGAAATGGAATAGGTCCGCTGAAACAGAATTAGGCGCCACAATATAAACCTAGTAAAATTCTTGCTTCACATTTTTTGTAATTAGCTCAATTGTGCAGAGGTTAAACCCTAACTAATCACCAAGATAGTTCAATTAACTTCCAAAAACATCAATAAAAAGCAATTAAAAATTGAAAAATTAAAATTACCGTGAAAACAAAGACTTCGCCAATGAGATCAACAGCAGCTTGAACAGCTTTCTCTTCATTTAAAGGCCGAATCTCAACATCCGTCGCATGACTATAAATTCTCCTTTGCATTCTAGTCGTTATTCTATGATTCGCCTGTTCTTCAATTTTCAAATTCAGCGAAGAACAAATAACAAATGAACTGAATATATGAAATAAATTATTAAAATAACCTGAGCAAAGCTGACGATTAACTGACGGAACTTTGGATGACGAGCTGCCTGTTGCTTGAGCTTAGCAGCGAACGGTTTGCTTAGGGTTTTAACGGCTAATGTACCCAGCTTTAGTAATGGCAGCACCATGATAGTAACAGCAAAGGTCAGTTAACAAAAAATTGAAGATCTGATTAAGAAATAAAATGAGGAATTAATGGAGATTATGTTTTAGAATGGATCGAAGAAGAAACGGAGGTGATTATGAAGCATTTTATTCCTTGATGAATAAGAAAAATTGGCTGCTGCTATGAAAGAGCCAAGTTCACAGAGTCGAACATGTCAACGGAGATTTATTAATTAGTATTAGTATTTGCATTTTCATTTACTGAAAGTGAAAACTGTAAAGTTTATTGATATTTGGTATTTTTTGAATAATTATTGGGTACAACCATTGCGCCATATCATTCGTGCAACAAATCAATCATGTGTTAGTTATGTGGAAAAAATAATGATAAAAAAATAAGTGATAATTAAAAAATTACCTATCACAAATCTTCATTGGTTTGTTGTAAAAATGACGTGGCACAACGGTTGCCTAACATAAACACACATTCTTTTTTCTGTTTTAAGAGATGGGAAAATAGACGGTTATTTTGTTAATATGGTTCATTTTGCCTCCTCAAGTTTATAGTTTTATATAATAACATTCACTGTTTAAACTGATGTCAAATTTACACTTTTAACTATCAAAATTCAAAAATGATGTCAAATTAGAGTTTAACATGATTCAAAATTGATAAATTGTGGATTTTCTTATCTAAACTCACAATTTTAGACTTTTTGATTTCTTTTTTTTGCCAAAGTTAGACGCATAAAATAAAATTTTATTGGATGTTTTGTGTATTATTTGATGGGTTAACACTGCCCTAATCGTTAAACTATTGTGAATCAATTTTGACTAGTTTGACCAATGTTCTCTCTCTCAATTGGCAAAGAATGATGCTCAAGTCTCATTTTGGATATAAGGTGAATTTTTTTTTTTGGAATTAGTAAAAAATGGAGATAGTACACTTGAAAATTGAAAACGGAAAACTAGAAGGGTCAGAGAAGGTTTTGGATTGGACATCGGATGCAAGTATCGTTCCGTCCAAATGACTTGTACCGGTAAAGTGATGTAATTGCAAGTCAGCGGGATAATTGAATTTTGTACGTATTAGTCGTTGTAGTATTTTAATTTCGAAAAATAATATTTTAGACTAATTTTTTTAACAGAGATGGATAACAACATGTAAAATAAGTAAAACTAAATAAAAAAGAATGAAAACTAAGAAAAATTGTAGAGAAAATTAGGAAAAATACTCTCTTTTTAAAAATGATAGGATTTCCTATCTCAAGAAGGAAAAGATAGAGAAAATACCTCACCCTTTTACTATAATTATTTTTTTACTCTAAGACATATTTATATTATAATTATACCTACTTTTTATTATTATTTTACTCTAATTATATTTTTTTTACTCTAATAATATACCACCTGTTACTCTTTTTTTTCCTTTCTCTTTTTTCTTCTTTCTCTTCTCTGCTTTCTTTTTTTTCGTCATTTTTCTTCTTCTTCTTCTTCTTCTTCTTTATTCTTCTTTTCTTCTCCATTTTTATTCTTTTTTTCATCATCGTTCCTTCATCGATCCGTTGTCGCTCCGCCATCGTTTCGTCGTCGCTCCGCCGTTCTTTCATATTTGATTTTAGCGATTTTTTTCTTAATTCGTGGTGATAAATACAATTCATTTTAACTTTCAGATCTAAATAAATTAATCTTGATTTTTTTCAATTTTAGATCTAAAAAGCTGCATGAAAAACGATTTTATGATGAAAAAACGATTTTCTGCAAACAAAACAGCATCTGATTATCATATGAGTATCACTGCATTATCATCACATTATCATAACACTGCAGAAAAAATTATTTTTTTTATAAAAAAACAGCCTCTGATTATCATATGAGTATCACTCTATTATCATGTAGTTATCATAACATTGCGGGGAAACAAATTATGCATAAAATAATGTTTGATTATAAAATCGTTATCATAATATTATCATATTTCGTTATCATAACATTATCATATGATACCGAGATGATATTTATGGTATCAAGATGATAATGTTATGATAATATCTATGATTATGTTATGATAAAACAATATTGATTATCATGTCAGTATCAGTATATTATCATGTTCTTATCATAACACTGCAGTAAGATAACTAGATGATAATGAAATATGATAATGTTATGATAATATCTATGATTATGTTATGATAAAACAGTATCTGATTATCATCTCAGTATCAGTATATTATCATGTTGTTATCATAACACTGCAGTAAGATACCTAGATGATAATGAAATATGATAAGATTATGATAATTGGATGATAACGTGCGCAAAAATATAATTACAAAGGATTTATGATAACCAGATGATAACGGAGTAAAATCATAAATATTTTTAAACCCAGAGTAAAAACATAAATCTGAAAAAAACGTGAGGTATTTTCTGCAACTTTTCTGTGTTGAGGTAAAATGTGCAAATATTTTTATTTTTGGAGTAAATACCTAAATTTCCCAAAATTGTAAGCCGCTTTGATCATTTAAGCCCATTGATGTGCCATTGTGTTTGCCCGCCTTGGGATGTACTAGAGGATTGTCGATATGAAGGAGCGTTTAAGATGTCAAATGTCTTTGCAAATACCTTGCAAAACAACTGATCGACATGAATTTGAGTTCATATAATTGGATACTTGGATTGCATCGCTTTCAAATATACATTTCTTACATCCCTGAAGAATAGCCCAATTAATAGCTTCTCGAAGCGCTAGGCAATCTAAAATGTTTGGATCCCAAATATAACGAAAAACTGCTGAGAATTTATGGAGACGTGATTGTTGAGAATTGATTGCCACTACCCCCAATACATCCAAAATGTTGTCTTGAATTAACCGCTGCATCATAATAAAGCTTAATGAATCCATCTGGAGTTGCAAACATTGTTTATTTTGACAATGTTTTGTGAAAATTTAAATTGACAAAAAAAAAAGAGATTTTTAGATCCACCAAAACAGGTATGAACACGGCAGCAAAAATTACAGTAGAACACGGTGAACTAAAAGTATAATCGACAATATAATCTACTATATAAACAAAATTAGATTTTTGTAGGAAAAAGTAACTGAAATAAATTGGAGGTCTGTCCACTGTTTACAAAGTATTAGAAGACTAAACATAATCTAGAGAGAGAAAATTACAAAAATACATGCAAAGCAGCATCAGCAGATAATAACAGTGCGGACCAATAGTACAACATATATATAGCTCAAATTTCTGAAAACAGTCTGATAATCAAGTTCCAAAGCCACTAACATGTCATATTTTAATTTCTGTTAGTTCCCGGGCTTTCGCTCAACGTAATCAGACCACGCTGATCATTCTTCTGTAATCTTCATTGCATGTATGCTTTATCGTGTATGAATTAATAAATTAAAAAGATTATGTAAGGAAGACCAGAACAAATAAAATTATGAATAAAGCTAGTAAGAATAGTATCATCATAATCTGGCCCTTTGCACTGGCTTTCTTCATCACCATGGCCACTTTTTTCTGCAAACATTGAACAAAAGCAATTTCAGTCGCATAAAGAAAGCCAAACATGCAAAAACAGAGAGTGAGAAGTTATACTGTAGAAAGAGTAAATCACCTGAACAAAATCAAGACGATTTGATGTGCTGTCCATTTCTGTACCCAAATCATCTATAATCTTTTCCTGAAGCACCAAAGACCGAGATTTTAGCTTAAATTCGACAAAAGAGGTATCTGGTTAAATTCAGGTAGATGCTTTAAGTCTACCCACAAAATCAAACCTGTGCAAGGAGTTCTTCATGAATAGTAAGACCCACACCTCCGATTCGTTCAACACTTGCACTAAGCTCGTCTAATTCCTCATCTTGTTGCCTGCAATAATGAACAAAAGATCGTTGTAATAACATTTACTAGAATTTATTTTTATCTTGGCACTGCGTACTGGGAAAATAGCAAAAAGTAGTAGGAAATTTAAAAGTTCAACTCTGAGCATCCATGATTGTAATTAACACAAAATCCTTATCTTTTCTATTATTAGGAAGTCAACAACAACTATGTATCTCACTTGTCAACTCTAGCTCCAACAAAAAAATTAAGTAGAAAAAGAGTAAAGCATCACTATTTGGATCAAACAAACATAACATAACATGATGCAGCTGTTAATCAACTGCAAAAACTCCCCAAACATCCCCAACGTCATCTCCAAAAGCCATGAGGGTTGAAGAGAGACAAGCAATTGCATATACAAAAGTTGCCAAAATTTTGTTTCAGCAGTATTGGAATTTAAACAGGACCAACAGTCAAGATTATTATTATTTTATTTTAATGCATTGCAAATCAAACAGAAAATAATCACCAAGGGTTCTAGAGGCGAGTTTACTCAAAAATAAAAAGGTACAATAACTTAAAATTTACAATGAATAGCCCTCAAAGAGACCAATATCTTTTTCCTGAAACTTCAAGAAAGTTCACATGTTTGGGTCTTCAAAACTATGCAAACATACAAGTAGTCTGTTTCCACTTAACTCCTAACCCAATACTCAAGTCTTACAAAACAAAGTCATTAAATAACTATTTACACTGACAAGAAGAAGTACATAAACATAAGGAGAATGAGAAGAAGAATACTCTACTTTATAAGAAGCATTTGTCTATCTGATTCTGAGTGTATAAAATCATCATTATCTTGAGAATAAGGGTTGGATTTATCTGCCTGATGAGAATTTTGCAGCCTCAGTAACTCTCTGCGCATCCCATTTACACTTGTAGTCCCATTACTATTCACCTCCTTTTCAGATATTACTGCTTTCTTCACATTGCCAACCTGATAAAGCCATGCAATCCTTTGGATGATTCATAAAATGAAATTTGAGCCTAGGGCTCACTTCATGCCACATTAACCAAAAAGATCTAGCTAAATTTTTATTCTGCTCACATGGAAAGGTTTTTCATGCCAATGAAAAAGAATAACAAAGGAAAAAGCACATTACAAATATCCAAATAATACCTGAACACGAGCAGTGCTAGTCCATCTCCTGCGTTTTTCAAGTTCAACTTCATCAATGCCATACCAAGACGGATCTCTAGCCGCTACATTAATCGCTTTGTCTAGTTCATCCACCTTCCTATCAAAAAGAAAGATTTCAGCAGTTGCATATATCAAAATCGTCTAATTAAAAAAAAAACATACAAATCCTTTTCAACTAAAGGATACTAACTGAGCTGCTTATATTGATGAATTTTCTTATCATTAACAAAGTAAAGCATGCCAAAGGATAATATAAATGGCTAATCAACTTGTTACTACACTTCCCGGTACCTGCCACTCAATGCTCTCACAGCCACCAAGCAGTTCCTTTGCAAAAAGCAGTTTCTCTTCAGGATTCATAGAACTCCGTTCCCGTTGATGAAAGGTAGATAGCAACTTATCAATCTAACAATTACATAAAAATTACGAAAGTGAATTAAAAATTGCAAACCTAATGAACTAACTAAAAATAAAGCAAAAATCATATGCTAAGTTGCTAACTAAAAGCAACATTGTATGCAATTAATAACTATCCAATATACACACGACTAAGAAAACAAACTTACGGATTCTTGAATCTCCTCTTTCACAATATAAAACGGATCTTGAGCTGAAGACATCTCGTAGTAAATCAGTAATTATTTCTTCCTATATCCAAAAAAACTAAATTATCAATAATCAATAACTAATTAAACACCAAATCATACATTAAAAGTCAAGCTATTCGAAATTAAATGTACAAATTAAAAAATAACAGCCTAGCCTATGTTAATTACCAGATGCATATCAGAATTAAGGAAATTACAGATCTAAATAGTAATTAACCGAACAGTAATTACACAGAACAAAGATGAACAAATTAAAAATAATTAAATGAAGAAAGTAGAAATCTAACCTCACCAATCGACCAGTACGGAGAGATCAAGTAAATTTGCAAAGCTTGCGAGTCAGTTGAAAGCAAAATCCCTTTCTTGTATCTCTCTGTTTTGGTTAAACTTTCCTGTATTTTTGCCATCTGGTTTCACAGCTCAGCCTTATACGGGCCATAGGCCTGGCCCAAATAGGCTCTAAAAACAAATAAACTTTGGGCTTGGGCTTCCTTTCGTTTGAATGAGTGCGCGAAAATCGTAAAAATATTTGGAAATGTCGTGTTTATTTCCCGCTTCAGTTACCGCTCTAATTTTCGAATTAAACTTGCCATGTCACCAATCCGCGTCTATCACGATCAAACTCAATTACAACCGTCGATGAAATGTAACTATTAACGGCTGAGATCTCTCTCTTTTATCTTATAAAAAGGACTCCATTTCTTTTCTCAAATCATCCTGCTCCAAGATCCAAAAGCATCCGACCCAAATATTTTCTGAAGAAAAAAAAACTTTCATTCGCCATGGCCAGAACTAAGCAAACAGCCAGAAAATCCACCGGAGGAAAGGCTCCACGTAAGCAGCTAGCAACAAAAGCAGCCAGAAAGTCCGCTCCGGCGACCGGCGGAGTGAAGAAGCCACACAGGTTCAGGCCCGGAACCGTCGCTCTCCGTGAGATCCGTAAGTACCAGAAGAGCACTGAGCTTTTGATCCGAAAGCTGCCGTTCCAGAGACTGGTTCGTGAAATCGCTCAGGATTTCAAGACTGATCTGCGATTCCAAAGCTCCGCCGTGTCGGCGCTTCAGGAGGCGGCGGAGGCGTACCTCGTCGGACTTTTTGAGGACACTAATTTGTGTGCGATTCATGCTAAGAGAGTTACGATTATGCCTAAGGATATGCAGTTGGCTAGAAGGATTAGAGGAGAACGTGCTTAAGTGGAGCGATGAATATTAATTTATCAGCTGTGTGTTTTAATTTTTAGTGAAGTTTATGTTAGATGTTTAATTGTGTTCGTATTATGTGAATGGAAATGAAAAAATCTTTTTATTTGTTCTCGCTTTTGATTGATTATGGATTAATCTTAATTCAATTTCTATTGAAGTAAATCAAAATTAAGTCATAATTGAGGGAATGACTTGCTATTGTTAAAAAATCTAAAATTTAAATCACCAAGTAAAAGTTTCTAACTGTAAGAATCTAATATCCACAATCAAAAGTTATCTTTGATTAAAGCCAGGTCCTAGCCTGTTTAAGAACTTACGTTACTCGAACTTGTATGTTGTCCAAGTTTGACACATATTTGATGTCGGATTTGATAATGTTTTTTTTCCCCTCAACACAAGAGTGAGGATCTGAAATAGGGCACGGTTGCGAGAGTTTTAAAAAAGCTCATTTGCAAATTTGAGTGTTTACACATATATTAGGAGAACAAAAAATATTTAAATATTGTTTAAAAGAATTTAATACAAAAATACTATCGAAATTTTTATTTGTTTATTATAACTTTTTATTTACATTTGTTTGTGTGGCTATTATGATAATATGTTAAGTTATGAAATATTTGAATTGTGTAGATGTTAGAGCTTGGTTATGGGTAGACTTGTTTATGTGTTTGGATATCTTTTAAGGTCCGCTCAAGCTCGTTCCCTAGGATCGGACTTGAGTAGTGATTTTTTTGTCTCCGGTCCGAACTCGAAAAAGTTTACTATTTTATATGCGGGCTCAATCTTTCATTTTTACACAATTTCTCATGTAAGTCCGACAAAATTTAGCCTGAGGCGAGCCCGCATATACAGAATGTAAAGACCGAATTTGGGTAGAAATTTTAACCCAAACTAGGCTCGGATCGAACTTGAGCTTACATAAAAAAAATAAAAAAGTCCAGCTTGAACCCGACCCATGATTATGTGTAGTTGTGAACAATTATGTAATGAAATATATAAAGATGGCATTACTGAAGTATCTATGTAGGCATAAAATAGTCATGTAGCCTGCAGGCGTGGTTGTCTTTCTTTTATAATTTTTTTTATTGTTCACATTTTTTAATTGCTAATCGAACTGTTTTTTAGTAGTGAGTTATACTTTTCCCGCTTCCTAAATAATTGACGTTTTAGAATTATGCACACATATTAAAGATGAAATTAATACATAACAAATTTTTTAAAGTACACTTAATATATTCATGTGTCTTTTACACAAAGAAAATGGCATGGAATTGATTAATTACTAGAATTTGGGAATATTTAAAATTAATTTTATTATTGTTCAAGGACAATTAAGGAAATCAAATATTTTTATCCAAAAAAAAAAGGAAATCAAATATGGAGATTCAACATAATGTAGCAACCGTGGTCGCTCTTGCTTTACACTCCGGAATTACAGACCAACGTGATGGCGGCGAAGGGGCAGTTGGACGGTTAACAGAGGTAAGTATCCATAACTTTATAACTTAGTGATGTCATGTATGGAGTTCCAATTTAATTAGCAATTTTTCCTATTTTCATTCATCATCTTGATTAGTGAACTTTTAATTTAAAAAAATCAACTGCCGCCGTTTTTGCTGCCATCCTCTCCTCTTCTCTGCCGTCCGTTGACGGTCGTCATATGAAGTCTAATCTGTTTATGCAGTACCCCTGCATCTCCACCAATTTCCGTTAATTAGAAACTCATATGATTCTTCAAAAACAATTGAAAGTCATCCACTTTTTTGGACAATGAAAATTGATTCCTGTTTAAATGCCAAGTATGTTTTTCTATATTCGATAACAAAAGGTAACAACTTCTTTTTCATTTTCTATATTTTTTTTCTGGTTTTGCTTTTCATATTTTTAAATTTAATTAATTGTTTCTTTAAGCAAAGCAAATCAAATTGCATCATACATTGTTTTCCCGATTGAAAAATAAAGTTAATTAAATCAGATTTTAGTTGGATTGGTTTCTATTTTCAAATATGGGGCTGAAGCAGTTCCATCTCTAGTGTTACTTTTTCTTGTTTCAAAATCATCTGGTAGCGGATTCACCATTGTCATCGTCTTTTCCATCATCAAGTGACATTTTCCTTTTATTACATGATTATGATTTGTTATTCCTCCATGCCCTGTTTTACCCACCACAAAACAAACATCCTAATTAGTAATTCCTGTATGGATAAAATTTATTAAAAAATATGTTCACAAGTTTCCAAATCACTATTTCTTCAACAATTTGAAATGATGTTGGTAATCAACAAAGAGTGCTAAAAGGATTGCTAGATGTAAGGTATATATTTCTAAGCCTTCAATGAAATTACATGCAAATGACTTGGGATAATCATCAACATTAGGGCACAATTGATAGGTCTGTTTCTTATTCAGATGTTTAATATTTCTGATGGATCATATATTCGGTCGTTTGAAATGCATTTTTTACATTCTTATATAATATAACATAATTGGATTAATTTTTTCAATTTGTTCGTTTTTTGCATATTTCTAATGCGATCAGTGTGCATCATTAATCTATTATTTTTTAATGAAGCAGTTCGTTTTTGAATTATCTAGAAGTTAGAGATTCAATTTTTTTTTTTAAATTACACTGTTCCATTACCAATTAGTATAAATTTTTGACAGTTATTTTGCACTTAGGGATAATTTCTTATTTTAAATTTAAAAAGAAAAATTGTGTTATAATTTTTTCAAGTATGATTGAAATTTGCAGAAAATTCATTTTTAGTTCCTTCGAACATTGTTTTGCAGTTCTGGAAATTGTTCTCTACATGTTGGCTCAAAATAAATTAACTACTAGAATTTGATCATGATCGAAACTCATATAACCTTTAATTTTTTACTTGCTTTAAGATTAGTTTTTATTTGTTTCATTTATGAAAAACTGTACTGTTGTAGTTTTGATATTTTTTTCTGTCCATTTTTTTGTGGTTTTAGAAAATAATTTTTTTATAAACTTTACTATGTCAACTTCATTGAAAAACAAAAAAGCTGCAAATTTAAGAAATGAACTTCAATAATCTGGTTTTGATTTGAAGGACTGTCTCATGTACATCCATATTTAATCAATGTACTGTTCTTTTTAACTGTGATAGATTATGCTTCATCTCAGGGGACTTTAATGAGATTTTGGAACCTGCAGAAAGGTTTAATTGTGATACCTATTCAGATTCTATGATTGCTTTTTCTAGATTTGTTAATGATGCCAAGCTTATTGATGTTCCTTTGCAAGGTCGCTTTTTCACATGGCAGAATAGAATCTCAAAATCAAAAATTGACAGATGCTTTGTCTCGCCTTCGGTTTTGGAGAATTGGCCGAATTTAAAACTTCAAGCTCTATCTCGCTCTTTTTCTGATCATATCCCACTGCTTTTAACTTCGGTAGCTTGTTTTGATTGGGGTCCAAGACCTTTCCGCTCTCTGAATGTTTGGTGGGACAACCCGGTTTTTTATGATTTTGTGGAGACTTGCTGGTATTTGCTAAAGGATCAATCTTCGTTGGTGATCAGACTTCGTGAGCTGCGCAAGCAGATTTCAGCTTGGAACAAAAACATATTTGGAGATTTGAATTGCAAGATTGCTGCTGTCAATGTTCAAATTTCAGACTTAGAAAAATCTGCAGATTCAAGAGAATTACTTGAAGAAGATTATTTGGCCCTCTCTTCCCTTAACAGAGATCTTATTGGCTTATCAAAACAACTGGAAGTGGTTTGGTTACAGAAATCTCGTTTGAATTGGAATCTCCTAGGAGATAAAAACACTTCTTTCTTTCATGTGGCGGCCTCAATTCATGCGAGAAACAATCAAATTGCAGAGATTACTATTGATGATGTTTGTTATTCCAGTCCGAATGATATAAAGGCTAAGATTAGTGATTATTATCGCAGCCTTTACAAGGAAGATAGTCAGGTTAAATACTCACTTCATTTGTTATCTTTTAAGACTCTATCAGCTGCTCAAGTTACAGGGCTTATTTCAGATTTTTCTATTGAAGAATTAGACTCGGTTGTTTTGCATTGTAATGATAATAAAGCCCCGGGCCCCGACGGGTTCAATATGTTCTTCTATAAGCGTGCTTGGAAGTTCATGCAGGAGGATATTTTTCGGCTTATCACAAATTTTCACAAAACAGGGTTTTTTCCCGTGGGTTTGAATACGGCATTCTTAATTCTGATTCCGAAGTTTAAAGGAGCTAGTAATATTAAAGACTTTCGTCCAATCAGTCTTATTAATGGCATTTTCAAGTTTTTGTCGAAGATTCTTGCGAATAGACTAGCTCCTTTATTACCTTCTATTATCTCTGACAACCAATTCGGTTTCATCAAAGGGCGTAGTATTCATGATTGTCACTCTATTGCCTCCGAAATAATTCATCTCAGTTCAAGACGTAAGGATTCAACTTTCATTATCAAGTTGGACTTTCAGAAAGCTTTTGATTCTGTTTCTTGGCGTTTCATTCTTGAAACTATGCGTATGATGAATTTCGGATCATCTTGGATGAAGTGGATTACTGCTCTTCTGAGTTCTTCGCAGTTGTCAGTTTTGGTTAATGGCTCATCCACAGAGAATTTTGTTATGGAGAAGGGTGTGAGGCAAGGAGACCCTCTTTCTCCGATGCTTTTTGTTATTGCAGCAGAAGGTTTTAAAGCGTTAATTGAAAAATCAAAGAACTTGGGGCTGCTTGAAGGCGTTTATATTGATGGGTTTCGGGAATCTTTATCGCTGCTTCAATTCGCGGACGATACTCTTATGTTTCTCCCAAACGACTTAGAAATGATAAGAAATTTGCTTCGTATTCTTCGATGCTTTGCGATAGTTTCTGGGCTTCGCATCAATTTCCAGAAGAGCTCTATTATTGGTTTGAATGTTTCAGATTCTGATATTGCATCGGCGGCCTCAATTCTGAATTGCAAGATTGAAACATTACCATTTACCTATCTTGGTTTACCTATTTCTCGTCGGTCTTTAAATGTTTCTCATTTTAATCCGATAATTCAGAATTTTAACTCCCATCTAGCTCTTTGGAAAGGGAACCTGCTCTCTCCGGCTGGTAGGCTTGTCCTAATTAAGTCAGTTCTCTGTAGTTTGCCTGTGTACTCGATGTGTTGTTTTTCCATTCCGTCGAGTGTGTTATCTTCCATGGAAACTTGTATGCGAAACTTCCTTTGGTCAGGTTCGGCTTCAACTAGAGGTATTTGTAAAGTTGCGTGGAGTGATATCTGCTTACCGCTGTGTTCCGGAGGGCTTAACGTTCCTTCCTTGCGCTTAAGAAATCAGAGTCTTCTTTTAAAATGGGTGTGGAAGCTGCTTTCTTGCGACAGGGATTCATTGTGGTATTCAGTGATTCGTATTGGTTCAAACTTGAATTCTTGGAATGATTTAATTGATCCGGGAAATAGGAATTTATCAACGCTTTGGAAGGGTGTTCGTAAGATTTGTGTCTCGCATGATCAGGTTTGGAGTTCGTTCTCCTCTAATATCAGATTCAAACTAGGGAATGGAAAAGATATTGTGTTTTGGAAGGATTTATGGCTGCCTAACCAATCAATTCCTCTGAGTTTGAGTTTCCAGAATTTATTTGTTTTAGAAAGAAAAGCAGCTCCTGCTCCGGTCTCCCTTTTTGTTGCAGATTCTGATCAGATGGACGATCAGTTTCAATGGTCTTTTACCTGGAAGCGTCGTCTTCGGTTGGGAGAAGAAGAATCCCTTCGGCAGCTTATTGCTATGCTTCAGCAAGTTACTATATCAGTTAGGCGGGATGGTATCTTCTGGCAGGGATCAAATTCGTATAAAGCAGCAGATTTGGTAACTTTGGTTCGAATGAGGGCGGGGAAGAATATGCAGAGTGATGGTTTCTTGGTTCAGATGTGGAAACACAATATTCCTCCAAGACTTCAGTTTTTTGTGTGGTTGTTACATCGAGGTCGTATCTCGTCTAGAGAGTCTTTGGTTCATCGTCGCGTTCTTGTCGAGGAGCAGATTTTCTGCATTTATTGCGCAGATATAGAAACAGCAAATCACATAATCATGTTTTGCCCTTTTGCTTGGCGGTTTTGGACATATTTCCTTCATTTTATTGGTGTCTCATCTTGGACTATGCCGGGGGAGGTTTCGAGTTTCTACTTTCAATGGATGGATATGGCGAATCAAAAATATAAAAAGCTTTGGGCAACTATTTGGTTCTTCGGTTTATGGGAGATTTGGAAGGCTAGGAACAAGAGAATTTTCCGTAATGAAGAAACGTTTTACAAGGATTTGCTTTTCCATTGTATCAATAAAGGTGTGATTCATTATAGATATCACAATCCTTCTTTTGTTTATGATGGTAATGATGTATTTCGAGGCCTAGATTTCTTTTCGAGATTCTAGCGCTTTCTTTTTTTGCCTATCACATCTTGTGGTAGTGCTAATATAATTACCATTTATCAAAAAAAATGATGTTTTCATTTCTACAGTCTCACTATTTTGTTGCTACCAATACATTCATTGTCACTTTCTTTCTGGTATGTATTTTTTCCTTTTTTGCAAATTGTTTTTTTTATTTAATTAAACCATTTGTAAACCAATTTTATCAGTTGTTCTTCTGAAATTGAATTTTATTACATTTTCTTGGTCTAATTTTTCAAGTTTTCATTTGAAAATGATAAACAAATTTTGAATTTAGTTTATAAACTATATTCTTGTCTTATTTATTTATAAATTTTTTCTAACTATTGAAAACTCAATTGAAATCAAATCTATTATAATAAAGTTTATTATTTAAACTACCTATTATATATTATTTTTAAATATTTGTATAATTATATGCTATTTTTTACTCTATTTAAATCTCATTTATTATACATAAAATTTGTCATATCAATTTGTGAAGTTAAAGTACTCTTTGTGAGGTTAAAGTACTCCTTGTGAGGATATTGTACTCTGTGTGAGGTTAAAGTACGTTGATGAAGACCTCTACTGCAATGTTCAAGATAAGTTCTGATGCAGCTATAATATAGTAACAATTGTTGGTATGATTTGTATGAAAATTTTGAATTTTATCACTTATTGTAGTTCTCATTGTCTTTCAGGAATAATATCACCCGAAGTTGCGAAGGCACTGGAATAAGTCGAGAAAGATATTCCATCAATAATAGAAGTCATAATTTTATACCGTTCGCTTACTTTCATATGTTAAGCGAATGTGTACTTGGATGGCCCATGAAGTGGCTAAAAAGTCCTTAAAGCCTCCTTTTTAGGAGTTATTATTGTAATCTCTGTTATCTAGTTCTCACAAACATTATGTACTTCTATTTACCGAAATTAATACAATTGCTATTTTGCCAAAAAAAAAAAATATGGAGATTCAACGACTCACTGAGATTGTGGGTGGAGTTTTAAATACTGGTGCAAATTCAACAACGTCTTCTTAGAAAATTTGGTAACATTCCTTTTTGACAATTTAGAATTTGAGAATATTTCTGATTATGTTTTTGGCATGCCAGAAAATGACAATGGAATGGATTAATTATTATATATAATTTTGTAACAATTAAGTAGTATATTATAGTAATGTACATTTGATAAGAATGCAGATAGTAATTTAGTAACAATATGGTGTAAATTTATTTTATCTATTTAGTGGATTTATAGGAATGCAGATAAAATTTTGGTCGGGTCAATTCAATTCTAAAAAAAATTGGTTCGTTTCAGTTTGATTTGAAATTAAAATAAAATATTTTTTTGATGCAATTAGGTAGAGCTGGCCATGGGCCGGGTCAGCCCGTGAACCAGCCCGGAACCGGCCCGGTCAAACCCGGCCCGGAACCGGACTAAATCCGGCCCGGAACCGTTAGTTAGACGGGTCCGGGCCGGTTCCAATTTTTTTGAACCGTGAACCGGCGGTTCCGACCCGGAACCGGCGGTTTAAGGGTCGAACCCGTTATTAAAAAATATTTATATATAAATATATATTATTTTATATTTATATATCTATATATATTAGTTTTATTATATTGTATTTAGTAATATACTAATATTAAATTATACATTTATTAATATATTTTAGTAGATAATAATATGATATTAATAATAAATTAAATAAATATATTAACATATTATATTTATTATATACTACTAAATGTTTAGTAACAGACTAACAGTGTAATGTGTAACACAGTAGGCATTGGCTCATAGCAAATGGCCAAATGTCAGATGGTTTTTGTGACAATCTTTGCAAATATTGCAAAGATTGCAAACGGTCCAGTGACCGTTTGAAATATTTTGCAAATATTACAAACGGTCAGTGGACCGTTTGAAATCTTAAGTAATAATATTAATATTATAAATATTTATTAATAGTATATTTTAATTAATATATATATTATTTAATGTAATTAAAATTTAGATATTTAAATCTTATAAAAGATTTTATAAAGATTATAAATAAGATTTAATAGCTCTATAAAACTCACTACACTAATTTATATTTTTACTACAATTATTCTAACTATTTTATCAATTCTCCAATTTCTTACATTCTTAAATATTTCGATTTAATTTTTAAAATTATGGCAAATTTAAGTGAAAACTATGAAAATTTTATGGGAGAGTTACAAGATGATTATCCAAATAATCAAGATGAAGCTTATTGTGAAAGAGTTATGGATGAACAATCGCAAAATGTTCCAATTCCACAAGAACAAGTGCAAAAAAGAGAAATCCAATCCAATATATTCTTGGTGCACTTTAAAAAAAAAGAAAAATCGGATGGTACTATGGAAGCTATATGTAACTATTGCGCTCAAATTTACAAACATAAAGTTGGAGGTGGTTATGGCACACTACAACGACATTTGAAGAGTAAACATCCAACACAAATGGGTAATCAAAAGTCTCAAACGCAAATGTCAAGGTATGGAAATTCCTCTTCTTCAATTTTATTTAAATATTCCGATGAAAAAAATAAAATAGAATTAGCTAAAATGATTAGTATGGAGCATTTGTCTTTTAGCTTTGGTGAAAAAGTAGGTTTTATTAATTATTGTCAAAATGCTTTAAATCCTTCTGCAAAACGCATACCTAGAAATACATTAAAAAGAACAATTATCAAACTATATCAAGAAGGAAAAAATGATTTAAAAAAATTCTTTTTAAATTTTGATGGGCAAGTCTCAATTTGTAGTGATATATGGAGTGATCATTGGCAAAAACATTCTTATATGGGAATAACTTGTCATTGGGTTGATGCAAATTGGCTTTTACAAAAAAGAATAATTGCATATAGAATTTTTGATGAACGTCACACCGCCAATAATATTTTTCGAATAATTCAAAATATTTTACAAGAATATAATTTAGTAAAAAAATTATTTTCGGTGTCATTTGATAATGCCGCGACAAATACCGCTTCAATTAGTGATTTGCAAAATATTTGTCAACCGAATATTGGTGGTAAATTTTTTCATATTAGATGTGCATGTCATGTTTTAAATTTATGTGTACAAGATGGTATTAAATCACTTGAAATATGCATTGCTCCAATTAAAAAAGCACTTTCATATCTATGGACACATCCACAAATAATGAAATCTTGGTTTAAATTTTGTAAAGAAAATAACAAAAGACCTAAAAAATTTCCAAGAGATGTTCCGACTCGTTGGAATTCAACTTATGAATTACTCAAAGAGTCATATGAATATAAACAATTATTATGCACTTTTATTTCTAATAATGTAGATCAAATTAATTTATTTCCACAAAATTGGAGTGTTTGTACAACACTTTTGGATATGTTAAAAGTTTTTAATGATGCAACTTATATTTTAAGTGGTGTATATTATCCAACAAGTCATTTATTACTAATTGAATGTATTAATATTGCCGGTGCATTTAAAGAATATGAAAATGATGTTGTTTTAAAAGAATCTATTCAATTAATGAAAAAAAAATGGTTAAATTATTTTAAAGAAATTCCATTAATTAATCTTGTTGCATGTATTCTAGATCCTAGATGTAAAGTAGATGGTTTATATGATTATTTAAATGCTTATTATGATTGTTTAGGACTTGATGTCACTTGCAATAATTTTAATAATATTATTGATATTGATAAACAAGTTAATGATGCAAAAAAAAATTTACTTAATATTTATGTTGAGTATAATGCTATTTATGGAATTTCATCTAGTGTTTCAAGTTCTCCTAATATTGTTCAAGTTCGGGAGGAACCAGAAAAAATAAGTGCGGGTGATCTATTAATTATGCAAAGACATAAAAGACTTAAAGGGTCATCCAACTTTCCCGGTTTATCTCCCGAATTTGATTTTTATCTAACAACTACTTTTGAGTTTAGTGGTAGTAAACCAGGTAAAGATTTTCCGGTACTTGAATGGTGGAGTGGACATCAAAATACGTTTCCAATTTTATCAAAAATTGCAAAACACATTTTTTCAAGTCCGACCTCAACAGTTGCGGTGGAACAAGCTTTTAGTGCCGGTGGACATATATTAGATGAGAAACGTTCAAGCATGGCTCCCGAATCATTAGAAGCTCAAACTTGTCTAGATGATTGGAACAAGGCATCAATAAGAAATCAAGAATATATTAAAGAGTTGGACGATGATTTATTCGATGTTACCACCGATGGAACTACAACTTCCGGTTTATTAAGTGATTAAAAAATTCATAAATAAAATGTAATAGAACTACGTAAGCTTTGATTCCTCGATATTACAAGAGGATACGTAGGCAACTTATTTTTTGATAAAATAAATTAAATATCAAAGAATAAGTTTCAAGCCCTTTTATTGTATTTTTTTAAATCAAATAAATAAAAAAATAAAGTTAATATAGCTACAAATGAGGAGCATATTAAAATTTATTTTAGTTAATTTTTTTGTTAACATAATAATTAAAAAAATTGATTTTTTTTATTTTTTTAATATATTGTCTATCCGTGTTATTTTATTTTTAAATTAATTTTTTTAATTTTTTTAATTAAATTTTAATTCTTTTGAACCGCCAACAACCCGGAACCGGAACCGGAACCGTCCGGTTCTGAACCGGCATGGAACCGTCACTTAGACGGGTCCGGGCCGGTTCCATATTTTGTTGAACCGTGACCCGGCTGTTCCGAACCGGAACCGCCGGGTTGTGAACCGTGGCCACCTCTACAATTAGGTTCTCTTTTGAAAAAAAAAAATTTGGTTCAGGCCGATTTTTGAAAATAATTTTTAAAATTTAAAATTTATTTGCTATTTTGTAAAAATTAAATACTCCTAAATTTGAAATATATCATTTAACCCAATTTTACAAATGATAAAATTAGAGAAAATACTGCAATTTGTAAAATAATTATAATTTTTACCTCAACCACCCAATTATTTTTTACTTCAAGGCATCTTTATTTATTATAATACAGTCGACCCTCTAATAGTTAATATTCTATAAATTAATAATTCTAATAATTAATAGAAAATTGAGAGAACCAGCTTCGTTCCACGTCGGATAATTAATAATTCTATTATTTAATAATTAATAAAATTTAAAATATATTCTATATGAATATTAATTGAACAAAGGATCACTTTAGCCCCTGAACTTGGCACAAAGTATCAAAAACGTCAAAATTAGCAAAACGGGATCACTTTTACCCTGAACTTGTCAAAATTGGTACAAAAACCACCCTCCCCACTCTCACCTAAGAGAGTGAGATACACTCTCCAGCCCTAGGTGGTTTTTAAAGGCAAAAAGCTTAAAATGATCCTAACTTTATTAACTCATTTTAAATTAATACCAAATAATTAAAAAAAATACAAATAAATCCTTTTCATTTTAAAACATTATATATCAAATTAATGTTAATTAAAAACATAGAGGACCATTTTGTAATTTTTACAAAAAAAATTATTTTTTTTTTAAAAAAGAATTACCTCCGGCGAGGAGGAGCAGCTCCTCCTCGCCTGAGAAGAGGAGCAGTGCTCCTCTTCTCAGGCGAGGAGGAACTGCTCCTCCTCGCCTGCTCCTCGCCTGAGGATTGCTCCTCAGGCTGAGGAGCAAGGAGCAGATCTGCTCCTCGAAAAAACGAGGAGCAGATCTGCTCCTCGTTAACGACCCACCGCGCGGTGGGTCGTTCAAAACAGACCCACCGGTGGGTCTGTTGTTAACAGACCCACCGGAGGGTCTGTTATTAACAGATCCGACGTCGGGTCTGCTGCAAACAGACCCGACGTCGGGTCTGAAGTTCACAGACGGTGGGTCTGTTAACAACAGACCCACCGTCGAGTCTGTGTTTACAGACCCGACGGTGGGTCTGTTGTTAACAGACCCACCGGAGGGTCTGTTGGTGGGTCTGTAACAACAGACCCACCGGCGGCGGGTCAAGAACAGACCCGCCGGTGGGTCTGTTTTTGAAGAACAGACCCGCCGGTGGGTCTGTTCTCCTTCAACGGATTGGCCGGAAATTTTTCCGGCCAATCTGTTGAAGGAATTAAAAAAATTTGAAAATTTTGCTATTAGGGAAAAGATTCAAAAAGATCCCTGATGTTATTTACTTTAATTAAAATTTAATTAGAATTAATTAGTATTTAAGTGTGATTAATTAGAGTTAATTATGATTTTTAGTAAACTCACTCTCCAATTAAATGCCACGTCAGCACCGAGGGGGATTTTGAGCCGGTTTTGCCAAGTTCAGGGTAAAAGTGATCCGGTTTTCGCAATTTGGACGTTTTTGATACTTTGTGCCAAGTTCAGGGGGTAAAGTGATCCTTTGTTCAATATTAATTATTAGAGAGATTTTTTTAAAAAAAATATATAACAATTGATGATTTATTTGAGGCAATACTAACCTTAATTCATAAAGTGGAAGTTAAAATACCATCAAATTATGACTTTCTTATTTTTTTGAGAAATTTTAAAAGAAGTTATTAGATAAACAAATTAAATTAAGTAAAGTATCTCTAATATAAAAAATATTAAAAATTATTTTACTTTATGAATACAACTTCCTAATAATTAATTAATAGTTTGATATCAATTGATATTTCTTAAATTGAATATAAAATTATTATTTTTAAATTGAGTGATTGTAAAGTGTATTTAGTTAGTTTTTTTATAATATAATATTAATATCATGTCTATTAATGTAGATGCGTTAAAATATTTTTTATAATTTTCTTTTATATAAATTCAATAAATTAATAATTCTAATAATTAATAAATTTTTGATCCACCATGTGTATTAATTATCAGAAGGTCGACTGTACATATTTTTTATTATTTTTTACTCCAAGCATCTCTTTTTTACTCCCAACCACCACTTGTCACTTTCACATGTCAATTTCACATGCTCTCTCTCTCTTCTTCTCCATTTTTTTGACCAGGATATTTTTAATTTCTTCTTCTTTTTCTTTATTTCTCTGTCGTCTCTCAGCCGTTGCTCCGCCATCTCTCCGCCATCGCTCCTCCATTGTTCCGACATCGTTTCGCCGCTTTTTTATATTTAATTTAATCGATTTTTTTCTTAATTTGTGGTAATAAATACGATTTATTTTAATTTCAAATCTAAATAATGTTTTCTTGAATTTTTTTAACTTTAGATCTAAAAAATTGCATAAAACGATTTTATGATGAAAAAAACGATTTTCTGCATCAAAAACAATTTTCTGCAAAAAAACAGCATCTGATTATCATATGAGTATCACTGCATTATCATATCATTATCATAACATTTGCAGAGAAAAATATTGTTTTATAAAAAAAAAGCAGTTTTTGATTATTATATGAGTATCACTGTATTATCATGTAGATATCATAATATTGCAGAAAAAAAAAGATTATTTACAGAAAATAATGTTTGATTATCATAACATTATCATGTCGTTATCATAACATTATCATATGATACCGAGATGATAATATTTATGTTACCTATATGATAATGTTATGATAATATTTATGATACTATTATGATAAAACAGTGTCTGATTATCGTATCAGTATTACTATATTATCATGTCGTTATCATAACACTCCAGTGATAATGATATGATAATGTAACTGTTGCTTTTATAAAAATAAGTTATGATAATAGTATGACAGAGTTAATGATAATAGTATGATAATGTATGAAAAATATTTTTTACAAAAAAATTATGATACCGAGATGATAATGTAACTGCTGCTTTTATGATAATGGAATAAAATTAGAATTATTTTAATTCCGGGAGTAAAAACATAAATATGGAAAAAAAGTGAGGTATTTTTTATAATTTTTTTTATTGAGATTAAAAGTGCAAATATTTCTGTTGTTTAGATAAATATCTAAATTTTCCTTTACAAATTGGGTCATATTTAAAATAAAAAATTACCCCAAAATATTTTGGGCCACAATTAGTTGGACAAAACATTATCCAAAATTGGAAAGTTTAGCAAAATACCTAAAAAACTAAAAATATTTGCAAAATTTAACTCATAAACTGAAAGTTTGCAAATGTACCTAAAAAATTTAAATATTTATTTTTTTACTCCGCAGTTGCAAACAGTTGCAAACAATTTCAAACAGTTGCAAACAGTTTCAAAAAACACAATTTGAAATCGTTTTACAAAACTTTTCGCATACAGTTTCAAATAGAGTTTCAAACGGTTTCAAAAAAAATACAATTTGAAACTGTTTTATAACCGTTTCAAAAGCAATTTATAATAGGGTTTCAAACGGTTTATAACGGTTTATTAAAAAATAATTTGAAACCGTTTTCAAAAACAGTTTCAAATAGAGTTTCAAACGGTTTCTAAAAAACAGTTTCAAACAGTTTACAGAGTATTTTTACAAATTTTCGGAGTAAAAAAATAAATTTTCGGAAAAAAAGGTAAAAAAATGAATTTTCAAAAACGGAGTATTTTTACAAATATTTTAAAAAAACGGAGTATTTTCTGCAATTTCCCTCCAAAATTTTATTGTGATGGATTTTCTTGGGTGGGTTAGGTTGGGTATTTTGGTTGGAAAATTATTTACCACTTCTATATAAAAATGAGAAAATTTTGCCCCCTCCCCCTCTGAGATAGCATTTTAGTTCCGTCGCTGTAATTGTACCTTAAAGTTTTCACACAACCTCCCCAATAAGATTTCTTTTCTGCTAATACAATATATATACGAAAACATTTCTAGCCTTTCGTTTCAAAAATATTTTTAAAACTCAAAACATTTATGTTGTTTTGTTCTCGTATTTTTATTTTCATGCTGCATAGTTTTTTTAATGAATGAACGATATTTAACCATTCTAATGTATAATAATTTATGATGTTTATAGGTGAGGGGAAGTCGCGGCATAGATCTGTTTATGGGCTTTCGTACTCGCACAAACACGTTATTTAAGACCAGGTTGGGCAATGATTTTTTGTTCAAGTCCGGCCCGAGGCTGAGACTGAAAAAGCTTGCTTTTTATGGGTGGGCTCAGATTTTTATAAAAATTTCATGTAAATTCGCCTAAGCCCAGTCCAGTCTGAGCCTGCAAAAAAATAAAGTGTTAGAACTGGATTTGGATGGAAAATATAAAGCTCAAGCCGGGCGTGGAGTTTTATAAAAACTTTAAACGTTTGATGCGTCTAGTATAAGTCTAAACCGTAAACATGTCACTCGCAGCAGAGGAGAAAGAAGAACAATGGCCGGGAAAAACGAGAGCTTTAAAATATAGAAAATTGAGTGAAGAACGGATCAATGTTCTAGAATTACATTTTGATAATGATCAAACGTTGGAATATGAAGAAAAAACAAACTTGTTTTAGATTTCGTATTTGATTCTCATCAAGTTGGTGTCTGATTTTAGAGCATATGAGTTTGTTGGAAGAACACAAAACTTAAAGAAAGAATATAGTAACTTGATGAGTACACATAATAGTATTGCTTATGAGAAATGTTGTTTTAATTATGAGGTAATTATTTTATTTTTTATTAATTATATAAATTTTTAAAGAATTTCATCAATTTTAAGATATATATATATATATATATATATATATATATATATGGTTTAATATTATTTTCAGGTTGCAAATTAGAGTTATGTGTGACTACTAAACTTTTCAAATTAAAAAATAAAATTGTCGAGTAATTACAGTGACAATTAAGAACTCCACCCAAATCATGACAAAACAACTCTCTAAATACTCCCTCCGTCCCATAAAGATAGAAAAAGTACCACCTTTTTTTGTCCGAACAAAGGATCACTTTAACCCCCGAACTTGCGTCAAAGTATCAAAAAAGTCCAAAGCTGAAAAACCGGATCACTTATACCCTGAACTTGTGTAAACCGGCTCAAAAGCACCCCTTTGATGACGTGGCACCTTAATTGGAGAGTGAGATTTATAAAAATACAATTAACTCTAACTAATCATTAATTAAATCCTAATAAAATCCTAACTAAAACAATTTAAAATACCAAATCTCTAATTAATAAATCCTAATTTTATTTTTAAAAAAATTCCTAATTTCAAATTTTTTTTCATCTTTTTTAACAGATTGGCCGGAAATTTTTCCGGCCAATCTGCTGTTCTTCTTGGAAGAACAGACCGGTGGGTCTGTTCTTCCTAGAACAACCTCTCTGTTCTTCTTTACGAAGAACAGCAAGGTCTGTTCTTCGTGAAGAAGAACAGACTCAAGATTTGTTCTTCGCCTGAAGAACAGACCCTGTTCTTCTGAGGAGCTGCTGCTCCTCACCGGAGCAGCAGCTCCTCGTCTCAGGCGAGGAGGAGCTCCTCCTCGCCTGAGACCTAAAAAAATTTAAAAAAATTTAATTTTTTTGTAAAAAATATAAAAAGGTCCTCTATCTTTTAGTTAATATAAATTTAATATATATAGTTTTAAAATTAAAAGGACTAATTTGTTCTTTTTTTATTATTATGTGTTAAAAGAGAAAAATTTAAAAAGAATTGGACTATTTTAAACCTTTTTATTATCAAAAACCACTTTACCAACAAAACCACTATCCAATACCGGAGAGTGTATCTCACTCTCTGAGGTGAGAGTGGGGAGGGGGGTTTTTGACCAAAAATACACAAGTTCAGGGTATAAGTGATCCTATTTTCCAGCTTTGGACTTTTTTGATACTTTGACGCAAGTTCGGGGGTGAAAGTGATCCTTTGTTCTTTTTTGTCCCATAAAAATAGAAAAAGTGGAGTTAGTTAAGTCAAAAATTATCAAAATACCCCTACATGCTTATCATAAAACATTCAATGCATATTTTGAAAAAATAAAAAAAAGGAGTTGTAAGTGTTATATTTAGTAAAGTGGCTTTGGGAAATGACATAACTAATTGATTACAAAGGGTAATTTAGACAAATTATCACAAGTTACCTATAAATAACTACTTTCTTAATTCTTGTAAAATGGGTGCTTTTTCTATCTTTACGGGACGGAGGGAGTATTAAATATGGGGGAGGGGGGGTAGTTCGGTTTGAAAATGTAGAATAATTTTGGTTGGTTGGTTCGGTTCGATTTTAAGAGTGAAAGTTTTTTGTAAATTTTACACATAAACCGAACCAAAAAATTGAACCGAATCAAAATAATCGACCAAATCGACAGGTTCTGTTCGTTTTGAAAAAATATTTTTTCCCAATACTTTAGTTCAGTTTTTAAAAAAATAAAAAAAAGTCGCTTCGGCTGATTCGATTTAACCAAATGCACACCCTAAATACATGTGTTTATTCTTTTTTAAATTCTTTTTATAAATAACTTATTAATAATTTAGTTAAATCAAGCTAATCTTCATCTTTGGAATCATCTTCTTTTTCTTGCCTATCTGCATGCCATGTTTTATCCCTTTTTAATGTATTTTTCTCTTTTAAATCTCCAGCGTCCAACTGCATTTTAAGAGATTTGATATGAATTATGTGTCCGTATTTGTGTTATATCGTGTCGACACATTTTAAGAGATTTGATATGAATTATGTGTCCGTATTTGTGTTATATCGTGTCGACACGGGTATAGCATGCTAAATTGGTAGATCTGTTCATGAGCCGGGTTTGACTGGGCTTGATTTTTCTAATAAAAAGCCTAAGCCCGGACCAAACTCGGTTCGACTTCAAATATACTACCCAATTTTGATCTTAATGCACTATTTTTACGTGCTCATGCCGGACTTGGACGAGCCTACATGTACTTTTTTATGATATTAAAAGTTCAAGACCGCCCATAATATGACGGACTTTTTTCGGGTTCGGACTCAGACCGGGCTTGAGACCAAATATCACTATCCAAGCGCAACCCAAGGTCCAAGGGTAACAAGATTGGGCGAGCCGGGCAGGTATTCAAACCCAAGAACAAGTATACCCGGTACATAAATTTTTGAGATTTATATTAAAGTTTCAAAAATTACAAAAATCTAAGTAGAACTAAAAAAAGTTAATTAATTGGAGATTCAAATTTAAATCGGACTTGAAATAAATAAATGTTAATAATCCCTCTGTCTCAAAAAAAAGGACAAATTGCTATTTTTGGGTGTCTGAAAATATGGCCAATTTTTTATTTTAATTATATTAGTTAAGTTGAGTGGTCAACTTTACCCTTCATCAATTCAACCACTCAAATTATATTTTCTTAATCATCATTAATAATCTCTTAATCCAATACAAATTTAATCACAAATTTAAGTTTTTGAAATTTATTTAAATCATATTCCTTTACCAATAGTTTATAGCTTAATGAAATGTGCTTCCTTTCAAAATCCCAAACCAACCAAATATGGAAAAAAGTTGTAACTTAAAAATAAATGTAGGGCTTTTTATATAAAATACTGTTTTTTCTCAAACATTTACCATCCCTTCTAAATCTTTACATTTCATACCAACTTTCTTTTCTTTTATACTATCTTTTTGAAAAAAACTTTACTTTTTAGATTAACTCCCATTTTTCAACATTTTTTTCATCATTTTTGATTTTTTTCACCATTATATTCCTGCACTTAATATTTATCACATATTTTAATTTTAATTTTTTTATTTTTTTTTATTTTTTGGATTTTTTTTGGATTTTGACTTTTTTTTACTGTTAATGTTTTTCGCCAGTTTTAATATCAACATGAAATCAACACGGAATCAACATATGTAATAAACTAATTAATTTAAATTTTTCAATCTTCTTTTACACTAATTTTTATTTTTTCAATTTATTTTATTTTATTTCACATATAATGTGTTCTTTTTCGTTAATGATAAAATCAACTAAATATCAACACAATATCAACATAAGATCAACATTGTAACATTGCAATAATTTAATATCATTATTTTCTTCTTCACCAATACTAAAATCAACAAAATATCAACCGAAAATTAACACAATGTCAACACTGTAACATTACAATAATTTAACTTCATTATTTGTCTTCTTCCCCGATACTATCATATCATTATCTAGTCTCAATTTAATTTAATTTAATTTTTTTGTTTATTTCACAGACAATATTATCTTATTTGCCAATGTTAAAATAAAAAAAACGGTTGATATCAACATAATATCAACACAAAATCAACATAAAATCTACAACACTGTGACATTACAATAATTCAGCAATCAATCATCATCAACAAATCGTTCTGCAGAATATAAAAAAACGCAGAAACACAAGAAAAACGTAGAAATAACAGAATTTTATTCCATAAAATCGCAAAATTATTCTACATAACATGAAATGAGTATTAAATTCTTTAAAGATACTTTTTATACATGTTAAATGGTAAAAAAACAGTAAAAAATTAACAAATTACAGATCTGAAAATGAAAAAAATAACAAAAAATTCCAGATCTGAAATCAAAACGATAAATGAAAAATGACGGCGAGATGAAGACGAAATGTCACAGTGTTGTTGAAAGATGACGTCGATCTGTAGATTAATTTGATATTTCAGTTAAGAAAAACATGAATTGAGAGAGACACAAGTTGCGAGAGATGATCTGAGAGAGGAGAGAAAAATTAATTGTGATGAGAGAGAAAATTATTTGGTTTATGAGGGTTTGACTTGGAGTAGTATATATATTAGATCCGTAAAAAAGTAATAATTTCCAGCTTGTATGGTAGTTTTTATATTGAAAACTCTCACCCGTATAAAAGTAATATTTTTATAAATGTTAGATGTTTATGTAAAAAGCCCATAAATGTATGTGTAAAGAATGAATGAATTTTTGTGCCTTACTAATGTCATTCAGAAAATGGGCCATCTGATGGCAATGGTGGGTGTATAAAAGGACTAAAGGGTAAAAAGAGCCTTGGCTGCCAATTACAAGTGGGTCTGCTGTATTCTGTTTCAGTTAGGCCCTTGTTTGAATCAATCCACCAAATGTAGAAATTGGTCATTTTATCACAAAGCCCAATATTTTTCTATAAATAGCTATAATCCCACCCATATGATCACTTTATCTTATTTACAAGTATTAGTTTTGCAAATATCTATTAATTAGTATATAATAAATCATGTAATACTATTTCCGTGTCAATATAATTATTTATTTTTATGTATCATATAAATTTAAAGTAATAAACAATAGTCCATTAATAATTTAAAAAATATATATACAAATATTTAATTAATAATTGTTGTTTATGAAAAATATATATAAAAAAAATTATTGGAACAAAAAATATATAATATTTTTTTTATCTTAAAGAATTGTATATTTTTTGTCTCAATTATTTTGTCCATTTTAATAAATAATTTTTCTAAACTACTTTTATTCACACTCGACCAATAAATTAGTATTAATTTCTATATATTACAATATGTAAACAATGTAATTGATAATTATATAAAATAAGAGAATAGTGAAAAAATAAAAGAATAGAAATTCATAATTGTATGTGTTTTGCTTAACTGTGTAATAATAAAGATGGATAACTCTATCAGAAAGAATGAAGTACTTCATATTATATGTATTTATTATAAAATTGAATTTTTTATAATTTAATTAAAGTGATTCTTTCATTAATTGAATAAGGAGAAAATAAAAATAAAAAAGTAGTAGTAAAAGAGAAGCAAAATCAGTAAATAAGTGTAATTAAGTGGCTGACATAGTAATTAAAGTTTTGGGGCCGTTGTTAACCGTACGATTCAGTGGCGACGTAACCTATGGTTAGCCGACAGTGTCTGATCGGAAAAGGACCGGTCTAGTTCTTTTTGGCAACTCCTACTCAAAAAGATTATGGAACCCACGTAAATACTTCACCACATCTCGCCACGTGTAATTTTCACATCTTGGGATATGGATTTTTTTTTATCATCCCTACCAAAGTTAGGGCTGAGCTTTGTATTTTGGTACGTACAGTATACAGACTCACTCCACATCCATCAACTCACTGATGACTGAACTCGCTTTTTCTTTTCAGTAATTTGTGAAGTTGTCTCTGTGTTTTAATTATTTGGATTAGAGCTTGTATATTATGCATGCGTAGAGTAGTGAACAGTTATTGTCTGCTAATTTGTGGAGTTTAAATGGCTGGACACAATATAAAGCAATATTCAGTCTGCTATTCGAGGAACTAATTTAAATTGACTAAAGGGTCAATGTGGTTCTTCAATTTCTGATTCAGGACTAAATAATTTATTTTCAAATATCTTAATAAAGACACTGTTTAGTATTATTTTTGAATTAATATAAATAAGTTTATGACCAGAATGATCTAATTTTAGTTTTAATTGATCTAAAAGTAGAAATTAATATACTTAATTGACCCAATAATCGATAGTATTATACTTAATTGAGAGTGTGTGATTTAACCCTGAATCATAATTTCAAGGACTAGATTGACTCTTTACTCAATTTAAATTTTATAAAATAAATTTGATGAATGCAATAATTTCTTTAAAACGATCAGTAACCTGGATTGTAAAGGATAGATATTCCAATTGTTTTTTTTTAATTCTGAATCAAGATGTACATTCAATTATAAAAAATGGCCAACAAAATTCTCCTAAAAAATTTTCACACAAAAAGCGGCACATACAGAATTACACGCTAAAATTATGACTTTGAGAGAAAGGATAAAGAGTTTATACAAGGCTGAAAATAAAATACACAAAGATTTTTTGAAATAATTCAAGCTAAAATACGAAAAACTCCGATTACAACTTTTGTAAATAAAAATCGTCTTAGAAAAGCAGCTGAACATCACATCCTCTTTGAAAATCGCCTTATCTAAAAAATTATACTATTACTTTTACACTTTCAAATTTTTTAAATAATCAGAAATCAAAGCATTTGCCACAGTTCTGAATATGGACCTTTTAGAACAATTTTCTGCCATTGTACAAAAAAAATCAACAATTTTTTTGGAAAAACCCATATGACATCCAACTTATTAAGAATACTACACCACATTTCTCATGCAAAACGACACAAGCTTATCTTAGTATGATGAAAAATAGGTTTCAATTTTAGTTGCATATCAAATTTGTCAAGTAATCTTTTGAACATATTTGTTCATGAGTCGGATTTGAACGAATGCTTATTCGTCCTAATTAATTGATTTGATTCTTCATATATTCAGATTTTTTCGAGCATAAAAATATTTTATCCAGATTCCATACAATTAAAAAAATCTAATATAATCTCAAACTGAAATGATTTTTTTTACAAATTCGGCAATATCGGGTCTGAGCATACATGGTGGATATCCAGCTAAATGATCAACTCTTTTAAGTTTAAACCGTATTATTAAATTAAGAAATGAACTCCGAATTCATATTAACGAGACATATTTAAAATTGCTATCAATGCGAGCTGTGGCTTGTTAGGTAGCTGCAGTCACAAGCATGATGATTTAACTCACAAAGAAATTACTATAAGCTACTTATGATGTATCTACCAGAGCACCAATCAAAACAATGATCAACTAGCTAATTAGCAATCACTTTTTGTCATCTTCTCCTCCGCCAAAAATTAATGAAAAATCTTATTATTGGCTGAATGAAGTTCTTAGAAGGAATCATGGTAATTTAGGAGGTTAAATGTTGGGCTTAAAATGGGTGGTTCGTCACTATTTAGATACTCGAGAAACCCTAAAAATAAGCAACTTTTCTATCATTTCTCTGCGACAGTCAGTCAGTATTAATCTTCTAAAAATCTCACTTCCAACCAGTAGCTGAGCCCTAGAGAGAGGTATTCCAGCTCATGTCTTCGATCCTCGTCTGGTTTATAATTAAGTACGTATACGATGTTAATGTTTAGGTACACTTCTTTATTATGGGACTTCACATTAGTACTGAACCCTAGCTAGTTCAATCTTATCCCATACTATATGCTGACTCCTTATAAACATGCATGAAATGTAATCAGCTTACCGGAAATACGGTGTAATCTGATCCACTAGGTCAAAAAGGCCTATTCGTCATGGCATTTGCAAGGGAAAAATGCTTTATAACCTAACACTTTAACCCAACTCTTTTAACTCACCTTACATGGTAAGGTTTCATTCATCCAATTCCCACCCAAAAATATAAATCACAAAAAATAGAATTTAATCAATCCACTCTTTGATTGCCACGTCAAGCGGTACAAAATGGTGGGTTAAAAGTGTTGGATTTTATAGCATTACTCTTTGCAAGGAGGTGGAGGTTTGCTTTTGGGCATATCGGACCCAAAAAAATCAATGTAACCTAATTTATCTTGTAAAGTTATGTAATTTTGAATAAAAATAATAATTGATAAATAACATATCAATTAAAACAATTAAATTGAATTAATTTTTAGTTATAGTTGATTATTTTAATTCAGCTAATTATATTGTACATTTTTACCATAATTTTTTATGATTATTTTGTTAAATTGTGAATTTATACGATTATTTTTCTTTTTAGGATTAAGATAATTTTTATAATATTTTGAAGGTTGAAATTAACATTTTATACAAAAACACACCAGATTTTTTACGTTTTTAAATTCAAATCCGTCACCCTTTTATTAATAGAAGGCAAAACTTTGCGCTATAGAAATGATCTAGCCGCCGGGGCCACTCACCCTCCACCCCTCTACATACGTTTGTAAATATCCATTTACCAATGAAATAAAATTATACAATTTAATGTTATTTTTGATGTCTAGAATTGAAAATGACTTCCCCATTTTTAACTTCTTATTGTGAGGCTTAAAAGCCTCATTGACAAAGCTACCAGTCGTGCAATCCAATACCTAACCAAATATTGGTACCAACGGTCCACTTCAACTTATCTACTTCATGTAATTCAAATTATTAAAAAAATGTTGTAAAATAAGTTTATACTAAATTTGTTCATAAAAGAAAATGAATAAATAAATTAAAGTTAAATCTTTTTATACACTAATCCAAATAAGGAAATCAAATACAAAATACGTGTACGGTCAGGAGGAGAATTGCATGGAAATTAAAAAAAAACAATTAAAACACGCATGGGGGCGCGTGTAAGAGAGCGTAGAGAGGTAGGATGATTGACACGACTAAAAGTACGATGAAAGGCTGAGCCAATGGCAGCAGCAAGCACCCGCGTAAAAGTCGAGGGTTCTCTCTGCATAAAGTTTTTTACTTTACTCACTGTAGGGGACCGCTTTTTTTTCTATTTCCACTCGTGAGCCATGTCAGTACACGCGCTACTCGGCTATCGTTCGATTACGACAAGTACCTGACTTCGATTGCTGTGGTGATTGACACGCGTGTTTAGGAGAGTTAGGGGAGATTGTTTAGTTAGAGGGAGTAGTAGTAATTGGGGGAAATTGAGTGGGGTCATGGAGTAAGGAGGATTCTAATTACTGGTCGGTGAAAATGTACTTCTTCTTGCAAGCAAATATTAATTTTTTTTAGGAATTTATAGAAATGAAATTTAGTGAAATTATCTGTGTTTTCATTTTCCTTTTCCCTTTTCATAGGTCTAAAAATAAACTAATATGCATCGTTTTTATTATCTTAATTTAGAACATTGTTTTTATTAATTACTACCACCGTCCTTAAAAAAATAGTAAAAAAACGATTGTATTAATTATTACCTCCGTCTGATGAAGACATGCTACAATTTTTTTATTGAACGTCCCATTATTTTGGATATATTTAATTTAAATTATTAAGTTAAAATTTCATTTTTATTCTTCATCAATTGTAATATTTTTTAAAATATTTTCTAATCATTATTAATAAAAAAATTATTCAATAAAGAAATTGATAATAAATTTATTTTTTGTGTCAAGAAATTGGTGTGTTCAAGATCAGGGACGGACCGTCTGTATGACCTGAGGATGCCATGGCCCCCTCAAAAAGGAAAACAAATTTTTTTAATATATATATATATATATATATATATATATATATATATATGTTGATTTAATTACAAAATTTGCTAGTACAGTCGACCCTCTAATAGTTAATATTCTATAAATTAATAATTCTAATAATTAATAGAAAATTGAGAGAACCAACTTCGTTCCACGTCGGATAATTAATAATTCTGTTATTTAATAATTAATAAAATTTAAAATATATTTTACATGAATATTAATTATTAGAGAGATATTTTTTAAATAAATATATAACAATTGATGATTTATTTGAGGCAATACTAACCTTAATCCATAAAGTGTAAGTTAAAATACCATCAGATTATGACTTTTTTATTCTTTTGAGAAATTTTAAAAGAAATTATTATATAAACAAATTAAAGTAAATAAAGTATCTCTAGTTTAAAACATATTAAAAATTATTTTACTTTATGAATACAATTTTTTAATAATTATTTTTTGTTTTGATATCAATTGATATTTTTTAAATTAAATATAAAATTATTTCTTTTAAATTAAGTGATTGTAAAGTGTATTTAGTTAGTTTTTTTATAATATAATATTACTATTAGGTCTATTAATATAGATAGATTAAAATATTTTTTATAATTTTTTTATACAAATTCTATAAATTAATAATTCTAATAATTAATAAATTTTTGATCTACCATGTGTATTAATTATCAGAGGGTCGACTGTACCTCAGTTGTATTTAATTTTTCATTTTTTTAGTCAACCAATGTTCGAAACTTCCACCTTTTGAAAAAAGGAATAAAACCTCATAGATTAACTATCTTTTATTCTAATAGGACATTATAATTTTCTATCCTAAATAAATTAACACTTCTAATTTTATATAGAGTAGGATTTTCTAAATATTCCTAAGTTTATATGGAGTAAGATTTATCTTCATATTTTTTTATATAAAAACCTATTGAACCTAAAATCATTATTAATTCTCTAAACAAAAAAACTAAACAAAGCAAATATAAATTATTTTATTGTTGTCAAATATAAGATTGTGAAACATTCATCTTTATTCAGAATAATTATTTTTAAGATGTATGCTTTAATATATTTTTATGTTATAAGATTACGTTTAAAAATAAATTATATTACAATAAGAATTTTATTGTTTGGATTATTAATTTTTTCTTTTGAATTATTTAATATTAAAAATTATATGCAATATTTTAATTATATGTTAACGTGGCCCCCTCAAATTTATTGGTCTAGGCCCGCCACTGTTCAAGATGTATCATTAACATTTGTAAAAATATCTAATTAAATAATTAAATTAAAGCTAAATAAGAAGTTAATAGAAATATAACCAATCAAACTACTATTATCAATTTATGTGCAAAACAAACTTTGTTTATCTTTGTACTACAAAGACAACATAATTTAATTTGTAGGATTTGTTTTCCATTGCAATAATTAATTGTCAATTGAATAATTTACACACTATTAACGAGCTATAATTCAAATAATTTAAGTATTGAGTAATATTTTATCCAAATTCAGGGTTTGATTTTTCTCGCAAGTGTTCCTCCTTTAATTATAGCAACAATTATTTATTGCTTTCTCTGTCACGTGAAAATAGAAAAATAGCTATTTTTGTCTCGTAAAGAGAAAACGTAGCCAAATTTATTGTTAATTTTAAATAAAATTATTAAATTATTTTCGTAATTTTATTGTATGAGCATTATATGTAGTTGCTTTCTGGTGACTCACTCCTAAAAGTTTTAAAAAATATTAATTAATTTATTACAATTAATGAGTTTTTTTAATTCTTACTAAAAACACTATTTTTTTTAACTTTATGGTACAGAATGAGTATTTAATAAATATATTGAATTGAAAAATATTTAGTGTTCAAACTTTATCTATATCTATACTATATATAAAAGCACGGATGGGGGGGGGGACAGGCAAATTTACCGAATAATCCTTTTCAGTTTAGTATTAAATAAAGGTTTTATAGTCATTATCTAATTAGTTATTTAATTAATCACTATTGTAATTAAAGTCATAATTAGAATAGGTAGCTAACTTATCTCCAATTTAGTTTTAATATGTAAAAAATAACTAAATTGTCTCCAAATTAGTAGGAATACCTATCTTTTAGTTTAATTAAACTACAAAATTAAAATACTGTATTTGGTCAATATATTATTATTTAAATTTCTATCTTATTATTATTTTTAAAAATATTATTAATTAAATTAAATTAATTATTTAATTATGGTTATTATAAACCAAAAGAAGAATAAATTCAGTATGGAATAAATTTAATAACCGAATATATTATATTTACTTTTACAAAAATTCTTATCTAATTTAATATTAATTATAAATAAAAAATTGATATAATTATAATAAATTTACTAATATATTCATTGACGTGTTACGTTACGAGCCACGTGCATAGCACGTATGCGAAACTAGTTATCTTATAAAAGAAGTGGTGGCAATTCAATACTAAAGGGGGGCAAAAAGAATAGTTGAATGAATTTTTAATTTGTTTAGCAAGCAAGTGTTTTGTTTCATACGATGGTAGAAGCATGATTGTTGGATTAGATTGTGGAAATTAATGGGATTAAGGACATGATTAGTTTAGTTTCCGTGGTTGCGTATGTTTTATTCAAGACAACTTCATTATTCTCAAAAGTTAATCATCTTCTGTCGGAGTTACCCGCACTAAAGTTATAAATCCGCCGGCGGGATTAGTTCATTATTTTTGGCAACTGCAACCAGAGTCGGATGTCTATCGCTCTAAATAAACCGAACTGCTCCGGAGCGGTTAGCTTCGACTCGATAAAAGCTCATTCAATTTTGATTGTTATTCATGATCGAATGAGCTCGATTTTTGATTTATATTTATCATTTTAAGCAAGTTGAATTCAAATTTAATAGTGATCTGACTTATTTACATTCACAGATATTTCGTGTATAACTCGCAAGTTGCATTGTATATAAAATTGATTACGAGTTCGATTAATAAATCACGGGCATATTCATTCATAAACTCGATTATAAATTTCAAAAAGTGGCTCTATTTGGATTCATGTGGGAGTTAGTTTATAATCGACTTCTTATAAGCGATTCAGAAAGTTAGCCTAATTAGTCGGCTTTCTAACTCGCGTGAAAGCTTGGTAATATTAAATCAGAATCCATATCTTGGTCTTACAGCTGTGGTATTATAGACATATCTAGTTAGTCTTCTTCTTTTCTCGCCTTTGTCGTCCTTGGTTTGCTTCATTCTTTGACTGCTCCCCTCCCCCCCCCCCCCCCCAAAAAAAGAGAGACTATCATGGATTTCTATAAATAGTTAGTAAAAAGTTCCGCAGAAAGCTATGAAGGTAGCGTGACCCAGCCTACTAATGCTCCAAAATGGGATTCGGGTTCGGGGCTTCCTTCGACCGCCCGCCCAGGACCGGAAAAATGGAAGAACTATGAACGTGGCCCGACAGTATGGAGTACTGACCACACCGAGGGACAGGCCCTGAAGCGAAGGACGGGAACGAGCGGAATCAATGTGTTCCAATTTCTGGCCTTTAGCATGAGCATAGATGAGACTTAAAAAAGCATATTATGGACAATTGTTCACCTTATAATTTTAAATTATTTTTAAAAAGTTAATATCAAATTGTATAATATAATTTTATCACCTTAAAATTTATAATACATTTATCTTAAAATTTATATTTTTCAATCTTGCATTTATAAATTGTCATATCTATTTTATAAAAAAATTGTTGGTACGCCACTAATCATGAGCATAATAAAATGAAAAGTGTTCTCTCAACACCCCAAACAAAATGAAAAGTGCATTTTATATCCAACTTTAATATCATGCACATTATCCTTGTACTAAAGATTTTAAAATATCATCATGTCCACCAACTATATACATTACACTATTTCCTTTTAGTTAAACATAAAATTTAACCAAGACAAAAAGAGAAATGATGACACTAAAATTTTGTAGTTCTTTTTCTTCTTTTTGCTCCTTTAATCACATTAGATTCTATATTAATTAATTCTCATATTTCAAATTGACATGATGAATTTTCAGAGAGCACTAAGACAAATATAGGGACCCATATAATTTTTCATCTTTGGCTAATTTCAACAAAGTAGACAACCACACAATCTTTGGTGTGAATCTAACAACATAAACCTCTTTATTATTGTACTATTTTTGGAGCAATAATTAATTAGCTAACTCGTGCGATTAATGTAATAATTTTGATTTTGTTGCAATGCTAAAAGAATTATTGATAACCATTTATATCCATAGGCGACAAACTAACCGACTGTCCTAAAATTTGGTCAAAAAGCATAATTATAAGATTGGTTAATTAGGATAAGATCTATGCTTAATCATGTTTAGTTTTTTTAATCATGTTTACTTAAACAATATGATATCACGACCATTATCAATTTCATATATGCGTTTTACCCTATGGCGCACGTGAGTTTCACTATCATTCCCTTTGTCACTTATGAATGCTTAAAAGATCTAACTTTCTTTTAAAACTTGTTTTTAAAATTGTGAAAAAGAATTAAAAAGGAAATGCTTTAAAGCTAATTTATTATCTTGCAAATATAATCTTTCAAAAAGAAAAACAATTCAAGTATAATGTTATAGTATGTAGGTTTCAAATTCTTGTAAAAAAAGTGTAAAATTAGTCCGTACTTATTGTATTCAAGCGATTCATAAAAATTTGCAATTTTTTTATTATAACCATGATATAAATTCATTTATCGTAAAATTTAGTTATTTGACAAAATTGATGTCCAAGAGTTACACTCACGAGTCTTCATACAACAACAATGAGCAAGGAACCCAACCACATCATAATTCAAACCATAAATAAATACATACCACCGACTGAAAAATAATTAATGATCAAATTACTCTAAAACTCTCCACGTTTGTTATAATTCACAGTTTCGTATCTCTTATTTAAAAATCAAACGATTTATTATCTCAGTTTTGATTTTATAAACTATAAGGTTCTTCTGTTAAATACAAGTACTAAATCGTTAACGGAAGAAAATGTGAAGTATCAAATCGTTTAAAAACGAGGTACCAAATCGTTTATATAATTGAAACTGTGATATTAAATTGTTTATATAATTGAAACGGAGGTACCAAATAGTTTGAAAGCAAATTTCAAATTATCAATGGAACTAACATAAGAGTTTTATAGTTTATAAAATCAAAACAGAATTAATAAATTGTTTGATTTTCAAATAAAAAGCACCAAACTGTGAATTATGACAAACGTGAGAAGTTTTAGAATAATTTGCTCAATAATTAATATTGACACCTCTTTGAATGTGTCACCGCGATAGAATACAAGGACACTTCAACTTCTAATATAAAAGATAATATCTCAACAACCTTATTAACTAATTAGCATCCATTTTTTTTATCGATTTTAGCATCAGAGTGGATGTTGAGCATAAAAGTCTAAATCCATTTTAACTGTTTTCTTGACGGGATCATGCGTTTAAACTCGTATCAAATACACACCCGACTCACCAAGGTCATAAGAAATCTCTTAAAATGGGAGAATTATAATAAAGAGAGTATGAAGTTTTGTTACTTGAAATAGTTACCCTAACATTACTTGATCAATGTCTTTTATTTCCTAACAAAAAGTAAAGTAAGAACAATTAAAGTGAGGGTGTCCTAAGAGCAAAGAATAGTAAGCCCTAATAGTGGATGCAGGTATGGCAAAAAGAGTATGAATTATGTTAATTCTTTCCTTACTAAGTAACCCTCCGACATACCTTTTGACCATCATTTTTGGGCAATACAAATTTGATACATACACCTTTTTTTATATTCACAATTATAATAAATGCTCTCGATTTCATTGATTAGGGATACAATGACTTGATAAATTTAATCTAAATTATTTTACTTTTTTTATATTTTATTTTTTATTTTTTACTTCATTTTTTATTTTGACAATAACAATAAATGGTTCTCCTTTTCTCATTTTCATTTAGTATTAGTGATGAAAAACTGAAAAGGTTTTATGAGTTCAGTCCAATCTTTTTTAAGCTTTTAATTACTCTGCTAAAAGCAATGTTGGAGTGCCCCAATGAATAATTTGTTTCATAGTGAAATAATCTTAGTGCGGTTGGTGGGACTGACGCTAAAAGGTAAAGTGAAGGCAAAATGGAAATTTGTTTAGATGCTAGCCACGCTCTCTTGCTTGTGTTGCACACACAAAAATAATTATTTTAGGCTTAATTTCTTAAAAAACCCCCACCTTGTATTTTTTTTTCGTTTATACCCTGACCTTGTAAAAACACCATTTGTACCCAATTTTGAATTTTTATGTTTCATCTCTACCCAAAAGCATTAAATTGTACTCTTTTCATTTGAAAAAAAGTTTAAAACAATCCTTCATTTTTAACTTATATACGAATTAGATATTAATGTTATTAATAGTACAAAAATACCATCTTTTTCAAAAAATTAAAAATAATAATAATTTTTTTTAGTTTTTTTAAAAAATATTTCGATTTTTTTTTAATTTTTTCAACTTTTTTAAAAATATTTCCGACAAAAAAAATTAAAAATAATAATAATTTTTTTTAATTTTTTATTATTTTATCAAATTAAAAAAATTAATTAATTATTTGGATGTATTTGATTATTTTTTAAGTTTAAGGATTTATTTGTATATTTTAAAATAGAAAAAAGTATGTTTTAAACTCTTTTCCAAATGAAAAAAGTACAATTTAATGCTTTTGGGTAGAGATGAAACATAAAAACCCAAAATTGGGTACAAATGGTGTTTTTACAAGGTCAGGGTATAAACGAAAAAAAAGTGCAAGGTGGGGGTTTTTTAAGGAATTAAGCCATTATTTTATTATTATTACGAGAGTAGATGAAATCGAATAGTAGAGAATAATATTTCTGGGAAAAAAAAGAATAATATTTCTATTAGTAGATTGAGATGACAAAAACGTAAATTTATTTTGCTTGTATTATGATTAGCAAATGGTCGGTTCAATGAAAAATAAATTTAAATGAATTTTATTTTTTACTCGATTTGATCAAAATTAATTGATAAGTTTAATTGAAATAATGTATCAAAATTAATCAATATTTTGAAAATATGAAAATTATCCAATCATTAATTAGTACAATTAAATCGATAAAGTATAAAAAATAAAATTATTTTTTCACTATTGATATTGGATAATGAATGCCTCCTCGTGCACCAACATCGTTGAAGGTTGCATCTTTGTATGATAATAATATTGCTGCCTCCTCGAGCGTCAAGGCCATCGCTAACCTCGCACACCAACATCGTCGCTTTCTACTGCCTCCCGTACACATCATTACTATTAGTGTTTGTTGCCTTCCCATAATTGTCGTTTTTGGAGCCATAGTTTCCTCTTGCGATGCTACCAACACTGATGAAGTAATCGTGCTGGTAGCAATCAGATGATGAGTAGAATTATAATTTGTTGAGATTATACAAAAAAAATTATTAAGATTGTGTTATCACGATTTTCTTAGAAGAGAAAATGCAAGAATGTTAAGATCAGATAACATTTTAAATAATTTAATTTTTATATATATAATAAATAAAATCTCACCTCATTAATCTTTGAGTCATAATGTTATATAAAATCAAACTAAAAAATTAAATTATATAGAAAAAGCTAAGCAAACAGACTTTGATATTTTTGCTTAAAAATTCATTTTGATTTTAAAAATTAGAAACTCAAAAGCTTATTATAGTCTTTATAACCGTTCAATTTTAGATTTTTTTTAATTTGACTATCTTTTTCAATCTTTAGACCAAATATGACCGGATCTAAATAAAGTTTTCCTATACTAGAAACACACATCACAGTGAGAGTGAGTTACAAAACTTTCTAATATAAGATAAAAAGCTAGGGCAAAGTTATAACCAATTGGGTATTGAGTTGTAACCCGTTTTGTCCGGGTTATCTGCCCTTAATTAGTAGGGCTAGGGACCCTATATAACCCTAGCCCTGAAGGGTTTGGGTTATTTGCAATTGATGTCTCTGATAAAGACCTGCCTCTTTTCATTATTGTGACACATTTGTCCATACATTTATGTTTATTGACATATATACCCTTCTTCCCCCACAAGATTAGGGTATGATTACATATATTTTTGGTTGCTGATTATAACGTGGACAAATTTGTTTACTAATTATGGCTCCTATCAACATTTTCATTCTCTGTGATTCATACCTACAATTCTTGTTAGGGTTTCTACAATTTATTGTTTCTTACAGAGTATTTATAGACTGTTCCTTTTCACTTAATGATTCTGACAAGTAGTTTGAATTTCATAATTCTTAATTTAATTTTCTTTATTAATTGAATTTTAGATTGTAGATTTCGGAATTTAAATTGTGGAACCTTCATGTAAAAAATAATATTCCATATACAATAACATCATCATAAACTAATTTTAGACACAAAAGGATGAAAAGGAGTAATTTTTTAACAAATAAAGTAGCAGTTTAGTAAAATTCCGTCATTTTAGTCTCAAGTCTCGAAAATAAAATCCAGCAAACATACATTTGAAATATCTATTTTAAAAATTTCAGGATTAAATGATTCAATTTTTTCGAAATTAAAATTTATTTGTCTAAAATTAACGTTTAACTTGAGACTTTTGATCTTGCATGTGTGTTAATATAGAAGAGTGAAACGAGCCCTTATTGATAAAATTATGAAGCAAATCAATCTCATTGGAAATAAGTATATAAAGTATATACTCCCTCCGTCCCGTAAAGATAGAAAAAATACTCATTTTACAAGAATTAAGAAAGTAGTTATTTATAGGTAATTTATGATAATTTGTCTAAATTACCCTTTGTACTTTATTAGTTATGTACATTTTCCAAAACCACTCTACTAATTATAGCACTTACAACTCATTTGTTTATCTTTTCAAAATATGCATTTAATGTTTTATGATAAGCATGTAGGGGTATTTTGATAATTTTTGACTTAACTAACTCTACTTTTTCTATTTTTATGGGACAAAAAAAGGTGGTACTTTTTCTATCTTTATGGGACGGAGGGAGTATAATAGTTAGGCATGGGGATATGCATCCGGTCCAAACTGAATCAAAATTTTATTTTATTGAAAACTAAACCGAAATAAATTTACATAGATTACAAGGTTCAAATTAAGTTAAAGCAAATTAGTCGATTTAGTTACTATTTTAGTTTGGTTAAGTTTTTCATCTCAATCAATAAAATTTATATGAAAGTATTTATATCCAAAATCAAATTTCATTGATTGTTTTAATAACCAAGTCGAATTGAATTTATAAATTTAACTTTTTTTTTGATTTAGTTTAACTTTTGCATACCTTGGTTAGATAGATGAACTTAACACCATTGCTGACAATTTATGGTTGAGCTATGTTTTATTTATATTTAAAGAAATCAAAAAATAACATGAATGTTTTTAATTAAAATGATTAACAGAAATAAAATTTAGTAATATATATGCATATGTGGAAGCAATTGAATGTCCTTAATATATATAAATCCATGATCACTATCATCAATATCATATAGTACTAGGTTTATGGCTAATTAAAACAAATGACTTATCAATTATTTGTGGGTATATTCTCATGTCCTACTCAATGAGCATTATTGATCAGTTGAATGAAGTTGAAGAAGCAAAGAAGAACATAAAAAAATTATATACCTTTTTTATATACAATAATACTGATCGAATATTGTTAAAGCTCTTTTTTTGTGATAATTAGGAGAAGAGGAGCGCTTAGAGAGGAATTGATCCCACGATCTAGCAGATTGCTGCCCATCGCTTATAACATTTGAATTATAGTTTATTGGTATTGTTGAAGTTTGTAGAACCGATTTCCAATTGTTGTTTTTTATAGATCTAGGGAGTAAATTGTTATTGTAATGTATATATTATATATAGAATTAAATTTCGTTAATTTTTTCAAATCCTATTAAAAATCAAATATGAATAAAGTTGACAGTTAATAATGAAAAAAATTGTGTGCAGATTAATAATGAGTTTTGATATTATAAAATTAATGCCTTTTGTCCCTTGAATGGTTAGGCATAATGACAAGAATTTGTTAATTGTGTTGCTTTTGCCCTAAGAAAACAACTATAATTGCATAGGGGCCTAATATGGACTATGCAGGAGCGTGCGTTTTCTTAAATAGATTCCAACTGAAATTTTAAGGTTTTTATTTTCCCAAATTAATTTGAAATAGTCGTTTCGGTCGATTTTTTTAATTTGTTTTCGTCATTTTAATTTGATATTATAAAAAAAATTAATTTCAAAAATTATGTCCAAAAATAAACTAATCCAAAATATCATTTTTATATATTATCCAACCAAACTGAATCGAATATAATGATTTAATTTTTTTTAATTTAGTTCGGTTTGTCTATACCCCTACTGTGCGTAGTACAAAGTCAAAAAATGAGGAGGCAACATAGGCAAGCAACATCACAAAGGAAAAAGATGAATGTTGTGGAACTTTTATGTAAACTTACAAATTGGTCCAATTTTTGTTCAACTTGCAAACTTTAAGTAACGAAATTCTACCAATTTGAACTACAATTTGATTATGAGAGTCATTTTCCAACAAGAATTGAATTGGTCAAATTAATAATGGAAAAGGTTAACAATAGTGGCTTCTACAAGGTTGGCTAATTTTGGGTAATCCATTAGAAGTGCTAGTGAGAATCCAATTAAAGAAGAAAGAAATGAAGGGTTCATTTTCAAGACTAATTATCATTTAACAAAAAAGAATCTGGAATAATTAATCATAAACAGTTTGGTGTTTCTAGATCTTTTTTTATTTTTACTTACATTATTTTAATTGTGTTGTTAGTGATTTTAATCTCAAATTTCATTAAAATGGATCGTAAAAAATTTAAGGACGACGTTCTAAAAATGTCCACAAAATAACTCAAAAAATTAAAATATAAACCTTAAGTGATTAATAATTTTTTTTATTTTTAGATGGTCAGTTTATCAAACTGTATATATATTAATATAGCTCAAATTTTAGCCCAGGTCATCGAGCTATAATCATTCTAATTAGTAGTAATTTAATTAGGTTATCAGTTATCAAATGATTTTTTTCATAACAAAATCATTCTAACTGAATATGAAAATGAAAATATATGAAAATACGATTATTCAATTATTATCACATGAATATATAAAATAAAATTTTCTAAAAGAATTAGCTAGAATTAAATAATAAAAAACAATAATTATTTACATTTTTGTAAGTCATTATGCTTATATCTACATCTCCTTTTTATCAATTAATGCTTAAATTCAGTATTAAATTGTGTTAGTTTATCAAACCCCACCAGAATGTTGTATTTGTTTACATATACTATATCAAATAACATGAAGAGGAAGAAAAATAAAAGAAATAAACAGAAAAACATAACAAAAATTAGGCATAACATAAGGGGACACAATAGACATCCGCCCGGAAATACAGGGATCCGTACAAGTAAATGTTATATTCCATTTTCACATTTATATATTCACAAACTCAAAATCAATTAAAAAAACACATTTTGTTGGAATTTCACAACCAAATATTTAAAATAAATTATTTAAAATTTTTAGCCTGAAAATGACATTTTCTTTTTTACAAAGTACTTTTGTTTTTCTCTTTCTAAAAATCTTTATCTCTCTGCCACACATCACATCTTCAGCCAGCAGTCTCTCAGCAATATTTGCAGTGTTTGCAGCAGTCTATTGTTACTGCTCCCTCTGTTTTTTCTCTGTCTTTCTTCGCACATATATCACCAACTTTTCATTCAAATACACCCCTTAAAGTTTCAAAAACTAAAAATGAAAAAACTGTTCACTAAATATTAAAGCTTTGATTTGATATCTTAAAAAGAACCAACTCAACTTTTTTGACTCACTCACTCACTCGGTCTATTATAATGCAGCCATCTTGAACTCAATACTCTGAAATTTTCTTTCTTGGCAAAAATGGTGGGCATGATAGATCTTAATACGACAGAGGAGGATGAGAAAACGACAGTCTCTTCTTCTTCTCCAAGTTCTTCTTCGGTTTCTGGTTTCAGTGGTTCTAATTTGAGCCCTCCTGTTTCTGGTTCTGGTTCTGGTCCGGTTTGTTTGGAGCTATGGCATGCTTGTGCTGGCCCTTTAATATCTTTGCCGAGGAAAAATAGTGTTGTTGTGTACTTTCCTCAAGGCCATTTGGAGCAGCTTCCCCAAGATTTTCCTCTTGCTGTTTATGAGCTTCCTAGTTATGTTTTTTGTAGAGTTGTTGATGTCAAGCTCCATGTAAGTTTAATTTGTTGTGAAGTTTGTGTATTTTTGCTTGAAATTTTGTGAATTGGGCACTTTTGCAATTTATGGAAGTTGTGAAATTTATGTTATGTTTTGTGGTTATTTTGTTGATTCTGTTTTAGTTTCCATTTGGGGAGAAATGGGGTGATTGTTATGTGGCTAAATGTGTTATCTTTTTTGTTTAATTGGCAGGCTGAGACAGATAATGATGAAGTTTATGCACAAGTGTCTCTGGTTCCTGAGAATGAGGTTGGTTCTGTTCTTGTAATCTTAAATTTTGTTTGATAAATTTAAGGAAAGATGATAATTTTGAAGTTGAATGGTGCTAATGCTTTTAATTTGATACTTCCAAATAGGAAATATTTTGCTCAATGTTATAGGTTAAGAGATCCCTAAAAAAATTAAGGGTTAAACTTTTGCATTTCAATGTGATTGTTATTCGAATGTCTTTGCATTTCAATGTGTGTAGCAATTTGAGCAGAAGCTGAATCAAGGGAAGCTTAACGGGCATTGCGAAGAGGATGATATGGAAGGTGCCGTTAAGTCGATAACGCCCCACATGTTCTGCAAAACCCTTACTGCTTCTGATACTAGCACTCATGGAGGCTTTTCTGTCCCACGTCGAGCTGCTGAAGACTGCTTCCCTCCCTTGGTAAAGATCAGTTGTTCTTTAGGCCAACTGTAACCGACTTGATATCTTTTCATTAATCACTTTTAAAGTGCATTTAGTACTTAGAACTAGCTGATTTGGCTAATTTCTGTAAACTTGAAGTTTGATATAGTTAAAATGTTCCTGTAGGATTACAGTCAACAAAGGCCTTCACAAGAACTCGTAGCCAAGGATCTGCATGGCTTTGAGTGGAAGTTTCGACATATCTATCGTGGTACGTACCAGATACTTGAATATCTATATTGTTTGACCAATCTCATATGCAACAAGGGGTATCCTGACTAAAATGATCGTCTTTGCTCCCGATTTTTCTATCTTAAGTTTACATTTTCTTTCATGTTTGAACAGGGCAACCACGGAGGCATTTGCTTACTACAGGATGGAGTGCGTTTGTGAATAAGAAGAAGCTTGTTTCTGGAGATGCTGTGCTCTTTCTCAGGTACAAAAGCTCTGTTTTATGGTGAAAGTCTTAGCATAATTATCAGCTATTCTTACTAAGCATCCTATATCAGGGGTGAGGATGGAGAACTGAGATTGGGGATTCGTCGAGCTGTACAAGTTAAATGTGGTGCTATGTTTCCAGCTCATTGTAGTCAGCAAATCGACCACAGCACTCTCACCGATGTTGTCCGTGCCATGTCTACGAGAAATGTTTTCAACATTTGCTACAATCCAAGGTATGGATTTTTTGCTCGAAGTTTAAGAAAATGACTGCATGGGACTGTGATTGGCTCTTAATTCAATCATGAATTCGGCACAACCATTTGACCCCTTCAATTGAACTACTTTTTCTAGTTTCACTGTTTTTTCTGTCCCTCGTATAAGTTCTACTTCTTAAATTTCTCAAGTATGTTTTACAGAGCCAGCTCATCCGAGTTCATAATCCCTTTACATAAATTTGTGAAGAGCCTTGGTTACTCCTTTTCTGTTGGAATGAGGTTCAAAATGCGTTTTGAGTCAGAAGATGCTGCGGAAAGAAGGTACGCATACTTGGTCATCTATTTTCTTAACTGGACTGCATGATCAAAAAGCTGACTAACAGTCTACTTGACAGATATATGGGATTAATAACCGGAATCAGTGACCTCGACCCTGCTAGATGGCCTGGTTCGAAATGGAGATGCCTTGTGGTACGCCCCTTATTACAGCATTTATCTGTGTAAAATTTAAATCTATTTATGTAATCTTGTCGAAACAGCTCTCCAATTATTTGTGGGATAAAATTTTCTTAACATGTTAATATTTTGGCAGGTAAGGTGGGATGATATAGATACTAGCAGGCATAGCAGGGTTTCTCCGTGGGAAATTGAGCCGTCTGGTTCTATTTCTGGTTCAAATAACTTTGTGATTCCTGGTTTGAAGAGGAGTAGGTCTGGATTTCCTTCATCGAAGCCAGAATTTCCAATTCCTGGTATGTTATACATTCCTTAGACGGTGTGTGGCCATAATCAATTCCCTATCTATGCTGCCTGCAATCTTATTGACCTGTCTTAATGGTGATCTGGCAGACGGGATTGGTGCATCAGACTTTGGGGAATCTTCAAGATTCCAGAAGGTCTTGCAAGGTCAAGAAATTATGAGTTTTAACACTCTTTCCGATGGTGTTGATCAACGTCGACATCAATTTGATACACGGATGTGTTTTACTGGCTCGCATGGTTCTAAGTTTCCTATGAGAAATAGTGCCAGAGAACCAGTAGTGCAGCACTCTGATGTCCCTATTAAAGGCTTTAGTGAATCTTATAGATTCCACAAGGTCTTGCAAGGTCAAGAAATAATTCCAAGTCCATCATTTGGAAGAGTCCCAACAATTAATAATGAGGCTCGTGAAAATGGTTTCTTCGGAATCTCTGATGATGTCCAACTTACAAGCTCAAGAAATGGATGGTCTTCCCTGATGCAGGGTTCTAATACTCATACGCGTCTGCCAGCTCAGGCATCTTCTCCATGTTCGGTTTTTATGTTCCAGCAAGCAGGCAATCAACCTTTAAACCCAAGTCCAATATTTAATATCAATGAACCGGAGGAGCAGGAAGTTAACGCTCAAAGTTGGTTTCGTAATCCTGAAACATGTGACCAAAAGCGCATGCCTTCATCACGTTCCGTGCATATTCCGAATAGGGACAACCAATGGGGCACGGATTCTTTTGGTCTGTCTAATGAGCATGTTCAGCATGGTATTTCACAGCCTCTCATAGCCCAATCATCATTAAAGGGCGGGCAAGATTTGGCGTCTTCATGTAAAAGCAGCTGCAGACTTTTTGGTTTCCAATTGACCGAGGATAGGCATGTCGCTAACAACAATGAAAGCTCCATTCCTGCGACATCTCTCAATGCTAGATCTTTTCTTCCTCATGTTGGCGAGCAGTTCCATTTGAAACCTCCTGGAATAACCAATGCAATCGGGAGCAATTGTACTAAAGTAAGTAACTTTTTACTAGATGAGATGCCATGAATTCGTTACAGTTGTTAGTACCTAAGTAGCACGAACGTTTTATTCAACCAATGTTTTCCGTTTCGGAAACCTTGAAAACTTGGCGCTCCGGACACAACTTCATTTTTTAGCATAGAAATCCTTAAAATAATATTGTTTTTGCTGTGTTCGTGTCCAAGTGTTCTGCTTTCCTTGTATCTATGTCCGTGCTACATAGGTTATTACCACAGTGCATTTTTTTATCAGAATACCGACAAATCTAATTTCTAGCTGCGAGGGGATGGTCCTAGTAGCGTAATAGATTTAATCAATTGTTTTTTGTTCATGCAATTTATTTACTTTTCTTGATATAGTGTTTATACTTCTGGTAAACTTTAATGTATCTCATGTTAAGAAAATTTGTTGATGTTGCTTACAGGGAATTCTGCATCAACATGCAGAAAATTACCACATTTACTAAGCGAGACGCAGAACTAGCACCTGAGTCTGCAGAAGTGAATGTCAAGCTTTTGGGAAAGTTGTAATTAATCTTCTAAGGTAACTTGTTTGTTAATCTAACTACTCGGATATTTCAGAAGAGCAGATTGTAGTAGTAATCTGTCGGTATTAGGTTCTTAGTCATGAATCTTGTTAATTCAAGAATTGTCTGTTTGTGGTTTGCTGGTTCATGCCAGCATGGAATTGTTAAATTTGGCTGATTATTATTTACCTAAATAGCATGCTGATGCTGAATGATTCTGCTCTTGTTTTTGTTTGCATGTTTCAGTTCTGCTGAATTATTGTCTATCTTCAGGCAGTGAGACAGTTGCCAAAACATAGTGTAATGATTTTATCTTATGCTATAGCTTTCTGGGAATCTTTGTACTCTGAAAAGTACATAGGCTACATTATTAAATTTGGCATATCCTGTTGTGTGTATTATTGTGTAGCTTCTTCATATCAACTGCCTCATTTTAAAATCCATGGACCTAATCAGTAAGTATATAGATATTGACAATAGGACCAAGATGGCAAAATTGATGGCTCTAATTCTCCTGATTATGAGAATAATCCCGTCCGTCTTAGCCCTCTCGAACTTCTTGATTAAATTTGTGACGCATTTATGATAAAATAGTAGTATTTTCAGCGAGTCATTGTCCGTTTGTGACATTAGTTACCGTCACAAAAATTGTGATAGTAGTGTCCGTCACAAAAATTATAACAATAGTACAGTCATATACTGTCATTAACTCAAAAAATTATGCCAAATCTATTTGTTAGAAATTTCATTGTAATAGTATTAGTTTGTCATAAATCCTTCATAATTTCGTCACAAATTTGTATCGTACTTAGACGTCAGGTCAATTAATCCAAATTAAGCTATTCTGATTAGGAATAATACTCTTTAGTTTTATGTCAATTAACTCTCGAATTGTAAATATGAAACGCGTCTACAGTATGTGATGAGTGTAGAGTCCTTAATTGATTAAATTAGTAGTTAAATATGAGTTAATTAATTCGGACACAAAAATTTAGAGACCTGGAAGATCCTTTGTTCGTACTTATTGGGATGAGATTTTTGTTTGTGTAATTGATAATCAGTATTTCAGCTAGTGAAATGACTGGCATGGCCTACAGGTAGTCATAGGATCTAGGTTTTCCATAATTGTAAGTTGAAGTACTTATGTTGTTGGTCCATGTCTGTATCAAGAGTTTTGAAGCATGGCATTCATGTGAACATGGAAATGCAGCAGAGTTGTTATTACAAAAAGCAGAACAGTACGGGAAGAAGAAGACAGTTAGAAGACAGTTTTAAAATGCAAAATAGAAATTAGTGAATCCCTCGGACCACAAGTTTTCCAGGTCTCATTCCTGGAAATCTGAAGTTGGATACCTGTTTCTATCGCTTTTAATACAGTTATTGTTTGTTACAATGTGAATTCCAGCAACGAAATGGTCCTGTAGGAAATGCCGAAACCGAAACAAGAATTATCATATTTTTCTATAAATATTGATTTAAACCAGTGACTAAAAGAACCGGACTGGACTGACCGGTTCAACTAATTGAACTGGAAAACGGCCCATATCTGCTCCAAAATCAAGATCCGGAAATTCGGTCTAATCTGATTGAACTAGAAAACCCGATTGAAGCTACGTCTGATTTCTTTTAATTTTTCAACTGGTGTCCACATCGGTTCGGCCATAGGTTCAATTTTTTTATAAACTGTTAAAAACTTCAAGTTTCAAAATCTTAGATTCGTTTTTAGAAATGGAAATAAAATTAGCGCAGGACTCAAGAAGTTTTGGTGCAATATAAGTTTTTTGCTTCCAAATTTTCTAGTTTCACCAGACTTATTGGCTCTCACCATCAAGATAAACTGAATTCTAGCTTCAGTCATTTACTAGACAATCAAGCTACCAATGAAAAAGATTAGTATATTACGACACTCCGATTAATCATGCATATTTTTTTTATATCTAAAAGGATATCCATATTTTAATAGGAATCATCTCTGCAATCATGATTCTACATTTTATCTTTAAATAAAGCTTGAGATATGCACATGAAAACAATGCACTTTCGATCGTAATCTCGATTAAATCTGAAATTATCAATCTATCTACTGGCTAACTTAAGTATCAGAGTGTTCATCGGATCATCATTGTCCGACAAGGTCTTGCTGGAAGTCAGGTTCCATACAAATCAATGTCATACAAAGATATTTAACATGTCAATGTCAATGAAAAAGAAACCATGGAACCTTTTTTTTCTTTATGCCCAGTTACAGTTTGCAACCGAAAGTTCAAAGCTTTTTCTTTTACTTCTCCCATCTTCTTTTCATATTCTTGTATGGGAAATACTCATCTTTTTGTGTTTTTACTACTTTTGATTTGCATATTTTATTTTACCATCTAAATAATACAGAAGATTCCCAACATTGGGCATATTTAGCAAGTTAGCAACAATTTTTACCCTCCAGTTCTTATAATTTTCTAATTCACAATTATTAGCCAATTGACTTTAAAGACTAAGAGAATATTCAACATAATGTCTTTTAGTTATAGTTTTTTTTTTCATTCAATCAAATAGACTTGTATTAGCTCAAACTGTACTAGTTACAATTGATAAAATTCAAAATTTTCATAATAATTTGACAATAAGATGTCTATGCTAAAATATATTGTTGGAACAATTGCTGTTGAAACTTATAATTCTGAAAAGGCTGAGTCGCGGACTAGGTCGCTCTCTTTTAGACGTTTCGCGGCTCAGCTCGAAGGTGCAAAGCTGACGATCAACCACGTCGTCCCCAGGATAAAACAGCCGAACTACTGTCACCACTGCACTGTGATGACAGCTCAAAAACACTTATTCTGATTGCTCAAGATCGGAATTATAAACACTGATGTGTTTTTCTTTACTCAAGACTGAGCTCTGGTTTCTGGTGTATTTCACAAATGAGAGGACTGCCTCTATTTATAGGAAAGTTGAGGGGGACAAAACATTAAAAGCCATTAAAACTGAAATCTGTTTTAATTAAAATAAAATCAGTCAAATAAAATTAAATGTGAGGGAGCTGATTCAGGGATAATGTTTAGTTGCAAAAAATTCAAATAAAAACGTTACAAAAAATTAGTGCTCGAACCGAACCAACCAAACCGAACCGAACCAAACCAGGCCGGCCGGCCGACCGGACGGACGGCGCGCGCGCGCGTGTGTGGTAAATCGGTAAGGATTTAACTCCTAACCCACTCACAAAACTGGGTACCTCTTGGGGCCCAAACCCAAGTGAGTAAACCACTCCATATAAACCCATGATAAGTCACACTCCTTACCAATGTGGGAATTAATGCACTTTCCTTATTTTGGATTTTTCACACTAAAGTGTGTTCACACACACTTATTTCAACAATCCCCCACTTGAAAAATTTTAAAATATCTCGAGCAATTTCTGTATCAATAAGATTGTGCATAAGCAAAAGTATCTTTCGATTTGAACTTTTGCGTAGTGAGTAGGATTCTGATTCAACAAGAGTGACTCGTAGTCTTGAACTCTATCTCAGACATCATACCACACACAACCTTTTCATTAAGTGTACTCAAATGCCCGTGCATTTATGGCCCTGCACGTCTATCCCAGTTTAGTGAACGCTCTAGAAATTTTTACCTAAAAAAACTTCATGGAAAGCGGCCCCACTTCCACATTCACAAAGGTGAAGCTATCAAGAGTACTCCTGTAGCTAGGTACTCCACTCCATATGGAGTATAGACTTCATTAAGAGATTCTATTAACTCATCCTCTAATCGCTTCAGGAATCAAGCTTCGATATTGCATGTTCTGGCTCATATCAATCATAACTTGTTATTACCCATTGAACCTATTTCTTGGGATCTCCAGTCAGTTAGGTCGGGTTACCATTATGAATGACTCATTCTATAGGCAATAGTCCCATTCCCTTGGAAGTTTTATGGACTTTCTCTCTAGCTAATCCTTTCGTCAAAGGATCTGCTAAGTTATCATCAGTGCGTACATGATCCACTCTAACAGCTCCTGTTGAGATAAATTCTCTAACAGTGCTGTGCTTACGACGTATCTGTCGTTTCTTACCGTTATAGTAACGGTTCTCAATTTTTGCAATAGCCGCGGTACTATCGCAATGGATCAACACAGCTGGTATCGGTCTTTCCCATAAAGGAATCTCAGCTAGCAGGCTTCTTAGCCATCCTGCTTCTTCACTAGCAGTAGCTAGTGCTATCATTTCTGACTCCATCGTAGATTGAGCCAAAATCGTCTGTTTCTTTGATTTCCAAGAAACAGCTCCACCAGCTATACTAAAGATATAGCCGCTCGTAGCTTTGGAATCATCTGACAATGTATTCCAATCTGCATCACTGTACCCTTCAAGTACAGCAGGATGCTTCTGATAATGTATTCCAAGATTCATAGTTCTCTTAAGGTATCTCATAACCCTTTCGATAGCATTCCAATGCTCAATACTTGGTCTACTAGTAAACCTGCACAGTAATCCAACGACATATGCTATGTCGGGTGTCACGACCCAAATTTATGAGTCGCGACCGGCGCTAGGGAATGGGAGTGGTAGCTCCGAAACCCGTAGCAAGCCTAAAAACCTGTATAAATTTTTCGCAAATCATATCATATTTTATATATCAAAATACATGTGACCCAATTTTACAAAAAACATCAGAGTTAAAACGCATTGTACAAATACATAGACAAAAACATCTAGACTACTGCGGACCGCTAGAATGAAAACCTTCTTTCACTTCTTGTGCAAATGACTTCCGAGAATTAAAACTTCGGAAGCTTGACTTTTCAAATCATATCATGCTATCCCTGAAAAATGGGAGGAGCAACGGGGTCAGTATAAAACTGAGTGAGTTCACCAAATTACACGCAATATCACATAAAGGGTTAAAACATTTGAAAACCCATTTTATATATAGAAAATACTCTTTTGAGATCATATTGCATACTCTATTTACTTTCCTTCATAACTCTTTGTTTATTTCATAAACTTATAGTTTATACGTATTTGGCATCTTCGATTTCTTGTTATGGTGTTGATATTTTTCTTTCTCGTTTTGTTGCATTAGTTTTCAACAGAATCTTAATCTTAGTTTATATCATCATGATTCTAAGTCGAATTAAATCATTGGCAAGTCTCTTGTGACTTGATCCTTATGGTTGGGTCCCGAGATAGTTCAACCGAGTTACCTTCAACCATATGGTACAGTCCCGAGATAATTCAACCGAGTTACTTGTACCATTTCTCAATCCCAAACGATCGATAGGAGTCCCGAGATAATTCAACCGAGTTACTCCTTAGACACGGGTCCCGAGATAGTTCAACCGAGTTACCTTCGTGTCTACATTCGGACTCTGCACCCTGCAGGTCTTTTGAACTTAATTGTCGATTCATATGATTCCTATTGACATTTAATAGGAGTGTTTGTTCACATAGTGTCTCGATCTTGTTTCGTATTGATTCTCGATGTATCACACTTACTTTTTATTTCGTATGAGTTCCGAGGATTATCATCGAGAATGGATGAGATACAGGTCCCGGGATAATTCTACCGAATTCAACCTTGTATCTCAGTTCTTATTATTTTGTGTACCGTAGTACAATTCTCATTTCACGTTTTTGTATTTTTCGTTTTGTTATATTGATCCTTTATGGACCATGGCATGCACATTACAACTACAAGCATACATCTATAACACACGCACGTATGGGTATTTATTATGTTTGATAGTACATATCGGAATGTGCTATATTTCCTTATTCATATTTGATTCGATTCATGTCATTTTACTTTACCCATCCCCGGTGCCTTAACATTTATGTTATTATCAAAATAACACATTACGATAAAACATCATTTCCAAAGCATACATACGTATACATTTTAAAAACAAACATTTCAAATATATAAATATTCATATAGCTTTTCGTATTAAAATACGTAGCTTTATGAATATTAGCGAGTAATTTAAAGTGTACTCACCACTTGCTATCCATTTACTCTAATCAAGCAAAGCGTTAATCTCGATTCAAGAACTTTGAACTCCGTCGATAGTCGCCTCGTCGAATCTACGCAATTACGATAATAGCGCAATAAATAACAATTCTCATCTCCAATTTTCTATTTAAAGGTTGTTTTGTAGCTCACTTTGGCTATCAAAACGCTTATCTAAAATAATCCGACCTCTAAACAAAAGTGACATTCTTATAGTTTAGAACGTCGCCTACAACTTTTGTTTAGGTCTCGGACCATGAAATGCACTCGAAGGTGTCGAAAACAAGCTTCGAAGTTAAAACCTCAAGCTGTCCAGAATAACAGTTCAGACTGCACACAAAAATGTTTTGCCTCAGATGACCATCTTAGAGGCAGAATTAGAGAAATATTAAAACTAGACAATTGTAGTTAACATCCCAAAGTTTCCGTACCAGCAAACGGAACTTAGTTTGGAATCATACAGCCCGAGATATTGCCTTTGCAATATCGCTGTTTGCAAGACGTTTTATGCAAAACGTCAATTCAATTCGGAACTTAATACACAACAAGACTAACCTATTGATACCGAATTATAACCTCAACATAATTCAGACACCTCGATCAAGCCATCTCTTAACAAATTATTCAATTCATTTCAAACCATTTTTCTACTTGTCTATGCAAATATACGTATCGGCATAACCATCGTTGTGCATAGCACGGCTGCCTACACCGACTATAGCCAAAGATTTATTCAATTAACCTATCAAATGGCCATATTTTTCTCTGAAAATTTTATGTCACTTATATAACATATATTTCTAAGTGCATACCAAAAATTAGGCCAAACTAATGTGTTTAAGGTCCTCAAATAATTAACTTACAGCAGCAGCCTTACACAATTTACAAACAGAGCACTAGGTGCTATTTAATTTTTATCTCAATATCCAAATTATGAAAAATTCTGAAATTTTTTATACACCAACTTAACTCATATACTCAGAACATATAAAAATTCCAGCTCAAACAAACATTTCTAAGTGTTTCAAAAAATTCTAGTTGTAGACAGCATCAATTCAACACCAAACCAGAAAATCCAACTTTAAACTTAACCAAAACTCCACTCAATTCAATCAATTCATTACCAAAAGTCTAAAATTATGAATTTATACCTTTGTTTGATGGTATAACCCTTTGGCTGAATGAATTCCTCCATGAACAACCATCAAAATTCCATAATCATAGCTCTTAATCATCATACACCATGATCTCCTAATTGCCGAAAATAACAGCCCACAATTCATCAAAATTCGTCCAAAATTAGCCATAAAAATCGTGAATTGATGCTTACCTTGAGTAAAGGCTTGAATCCCGAATCCATAGCCACCGAAATCATCAAATTTGGTCGAGAAACGAGCTCCGTAGCTCGATTTGAAGTTGAATGCTCCATTTTCCCCTTTCTCTCATCTTCTCCATCTTTTTCTTTCTTTCTTTCTATTTCTTTTTAATTTTGAGAGAATGAGCTGAACATGGGACATTAATTCCTTGACTTAGCCTATAAGTTGTTGGCTAAAGTTTACTTAAGCCCTTAAAGTTGCCACCTCCTCATTTCTTAATCCATAACTTTTCCTTCGTCCAATTTAGTCCACTAATCCTTTAATCATTCGATTCTCGATAAATTCCGTATTATTTATTTTCCAAATAAATAACATTAGTCTCATACCTTAAAATATCACTTTCCAATAATGTATTTTGGCAATTTTGGCCAAAAACGCTCAAGTTTCCATTTTGAGCTAACTTGCACTTTTTCTCACTTTTTCGTCAAATTTTTCATTTTAATGACTATCGATAACAACTTTATCGATATTATTTTCTTATATTGAGAAAATAGAGTAAAACACAACTTCTTCCGGAAGTTTGTGGTTAAAAGTCCACTTTAGTCCTTAAAGTGGCTAATTTGCACTTTAACCCTTATTCTTAACTAATCGTCAAACTATCTTCTAAGACGCTTTCATATACTTACGAAACTTGACGATCGTTTATTAATAATATTTCACGGACCTTAGCGTGAATATTATTAGTTCGGGCTTTCCAACGTATTTTATTTTTATTCTACTTCCTTTCTTTCTAATTCCGTTCAAATCCAATTCATCGCATATTTATTTTCCAGTTAAAATTATTATTTTATGATAATTCCAATAGACCCTCTTCGGTCTAAGTCCTTATTATCCAATCCTAATCTGATTTTCTCGTTCTTAATGTTTACGATTATGCCTCGTGGCACTACACGTAATACCTCAAAAATTTAGGTTATTACAATCTTCCCCCCTTATAAAAATTCGTCCTCGAATTTTCATAATCTTCTAATATCACTTAACCAATCCTTGTTCAAACCTTATCATTCACTTCCTTCCACACTTCCGCTGCGATACTCTGATTAGTTATTCACTAACTGTTGACTTTACAATTAGGTTTATACGGTCATCTCGATATACTTATCGAGTAACTTCTTATGCTAACAATCCTAACCATCTTGTTACTTCTTGATTCATAACTATTATGAATCAATTCTCTTTATTCGACCTTTCTGAACAACATATGTTTGTTCGTAGGGTTCTTATCCCCTGACGTAACTAACTTCTATGTTTGATTTCCTCATCCTAGAGGTAAACGTTTTTCGAGTTTAAACGTGGCCGCTATCACTTTACATGTTTGTAAAGTAGCGTCGTTGTTTTTGTATTTAATATACAAGACCGCTTTAGAGATTTGCAATCCAAATCTCGATATATTGCGATTCGCATTACACTACTCGTCATTCTATATACTTGTCGTGTTACATACGTATGTCTTCATATAGGCCTAACAAGGTGATCAGTCTTGTTTTATGCCTCTATATACAGAGTCCCTGTCTGAGCTTACTTACGTTTGAAAACTCATCCGTTTAAAATCACGATACTTTTCATTTCTCAAATCATGTCATAATTGTGCACCGGTGTGATGACTTCTCTCATCACAAGAGTTGCAATGACACTCCTCTTTTTTTTTTACAGACATACACAATGTATATGATGCATGTTCTAATAATGAATGCAATATGGATGTAGTGATGCAATTCTATTCGTGTCAATGCGATGCTTTTATGATTCGTGTCCGGGCACAATTATGTCTTTTCAAAACATTTCATTTCGATCAAATGCTTTTCTTTTCACAAAATGGGTTTTACGTAAGTTTCTCTCGACATAAGACTCTGCACTATCTATCGATTATCGTTCTATCGTTAGCAATTTATATACATCTTTTGCATATGAAAAGATGTAGTTCTATTCGTCTGCTTCCGACGTCGTTCGAAGAGTACACCCTAAGCGTTCGCGTTTACACTAGACTAGCTTAAAAGGTCTGGTTGCTATTGAGCTTCTAGCGTTCGGACTTCACGATGTTCGCTTCGACTACGTAGTCTATCTGGTTGTATCTAACCAGAAACTATCACGAGAACTATGTCATTCAGGAGACACTTGATTCGTGTCATCCGTGGTATCCTATCACATGGGATGTTGCATCCCTCGTGTTTTGACTTTGTTCTCCTTACTGGCAACATACATCCGTCATTGCGAGTGTATGGAACTTGCAAAGTTGGAACTTCCTTGTTCCGACGACGAGCTAATAGTGCTAGCTGCATAGCCTTTCGGTCTTTTCATTTTTGTCATTCTTCTCGATCATCTCCTATTATATTCTTCGTATTAACTTTCATCATATCTTCTTGTCTATGTGATACACTTCGTTTACTCATTCTCGATGAGTTTCTCAATTCATTCAACTCTTCTTGTCATGTGCTGCCTTTGGCAATGTCTCTATTTCCACGCCTTTTACTTATCTTGATTAATGACTCTCGAGTCTGTTAACCAACTCTCTTCCATTTACTCTTGTCTATCTTCTTACTCATGCAGAGAAGTTTGCCAATTCTTATGGCACTTACTAACATCCTTTATAATATTCACGATATCATCATCATATTGATCACTATCTTGCTAGAATCCTCTTTGGCATCTCATAACTTATTTGCATAAATCTTCTTTAGACTTTGCTTCCCTTCTCACTGTATCCTTACTATTCGCAACAAGGGGAATTCGTCCTTTAGGTTACTATTAACTATTGCATGAACTCTTGGGTTATGCTTATCATTAACATCTTACTCATTTATCCAAACATGTGATAATCATACTTCATATATTTACTTCTTATTTGACCTTCTTCAGAATGGACTAGTGCATTTTTTTTTAATTGTATAACACTGTTGACAAGCTGAATAACTTCTCTCTATCAGTCTGTGTCAGTCTTTCCATAGATTGTGGTCCTAATCCTTCCACGATTCTTGTATAGACTCACACTTAATCTATCATTAAGTCGTGAGCGAATCCACTTAATCTATCAAACTCGATAACCTATCTTTAGACTGGTTTGTCTCCTCGAGTTAACGATATTTGCTTTTCTTGCTTGTCCTTAATCAAAGCAAACAGTAAAAAGAATTACCTAAATCGGGTCACTAACTCCATCCACACTGTTTGACCCTTTATCGGTCCAATTACTTATTGAAACCAATCTTTGGGACCTTTCATCGATATTCCTATCAATTTTACCGTTTTCCTTTCGTTTGCTTGAAGTCTACGAGCAATTTGCTCCGCTCTATCTAGAATATCTAGTGCATCGCTCGATCTATCAATCTCTTTTGGATACCACTTCATGTATGCCAATATTAAATCTCTATCTTGTTTTTTTTTCTTCTTCTTCATATAGATATTGTCCTTGTATCACCGTCTTATTATCACCTTTGCTACCAACAGATTAACATTGATGTTGGGTTGTTGCGACACTCCTGGTGCATGTACATTCCCAATTGACAAATTTTAGGTTTATCTTGACCTCTGCCTCGTCCGCGGTCTCTACTTGCCGAATGGACTGGGTTGTATTCACCTTCACTACTTATAGTCTTTTCTCGGGCTACACGCACTTGCTGTGAAACAGCACGCGCGTGAGTAGTTCTTTGTTCATAGTATGGCGGATATATAAAGGAATCACGATGAATTCCTTAAAACATAGCACATACTAGTCATCACAAATAACCGTCATCCGCGTAAGTTGGATCCTTAGGGATATCTCCTTCCTTTAGGCCTTCTATGGTTACGTCTCGTGTTATAGGTCTTATGAGTGTTCCACTCATTGTAGACTTAACAAAACATCAAGCATATACTCGTATCGTATATGTTTTATGCGTATTACTATCGTGGCTATAGTAATCTATGTTAACTGAATCCAAAGAAAATCGGTGTCCCCTAGATTTTCTTTGGTTACGTCACGTGTCTTAAGTCTTGCGAGCATTCCGCTCACCATAAACTTAGTAAAGCTTAAGTAGCGTTTAATCATAAGGCACAAATCCTATCTATAATAATCATTCACAATCATACATTTCACTTATCGCATAAATTATTACAGGATTACATACCTGTGAGCATATCACTCTCCTGAGTGAACGCACTGCAAAACAATTCATATCTTATTCAATAATATACTATCCAATCAATTAATTCAATCATAATCCATAACAATATTCTTATATCCTATGAGTCTTTAGAGTATATAACTCTTCGCAGACTATAGATACTCGAAAGCGTATTGCTTACTCGAGTAAACACAAAACGAAATTTGTGCTGATGCACACTCCTAACTCGACTCCTAATAGCACATATAGGAGGGGACGTCTTTATAAAACGTTTGAAAAATCGATGAAAAAGATGATAACGTTCAAAAGACATGACTGGAAATTCCTATAATCCGCAGTAGTTCCTACGAAGTAACTGACTTTTTCCTATACTCCAATCACAAAAGAACAATGGCCTAGGAACACTAAACCATTGCTCTGATACCAACTTTGTCACGACCCAAATTTATGAGTCGCGACCGGCGCTAGGGAATGGGAGTGGTAGCTCCGAAACCCGTAGCAAGCCTAAAAACCTGTATAAATTTTTCGCAAATCATATCATATTTTATATATCAAAATACATGTGACCCAATTTTACAAAAAACATCAGAGTTAAAACGCATTGTACAAATACATAGACAAAAACATCTAGACTACTGCGGACCGCTAGAATGAAAACCTTCTTTCACTTCTTGTGCAAATGACTTCCGAGAATTAAAACTTCGGAAGCTTGACTTTTCAAATCATATCATGCTATCCCTGAAAAATGGGAGGAGCAACGGGGTCAGTATAAAACTGAGTGAGTTCACCAAATTACACGCAATATCACATAAAAGGGTTAAAACATTTGAAAACCCATTTTATATATAGAAAATACTCTTTTGAGATCATATTGCATACTCTATTTACTTTCCTTCATAACTCTTTGTTTATTTCATAAACTTATAGTTTATACGTATTTGGCATCTTCGATTTCTTGTTATGGTGTTGATATTTTTCTTTCTCGTTTTGTTGCATTAGTTTTCAACAGAATCTTAATCTTAGTTTATATCATCATGATTCTAAGTCGAATTAAATCATTGGCAAGTCTCTTGTGACTTGATCCTTATGGTTGGGTCCCGAGATAGTTCAACCGAGTTACCTTCAACCATATGGTACAGTCCCGAGATAATTCAACCGAGTTACTTGTACCATTTCTCAATCCCAAACGATCGATAGGAGTCCCGAGATAATTCAACCGAGTTACTCCTTAGACACGGGTCCCGAGATAGTTCAACCGAGTTACCTTCGTGTCTACATTCGGACTCTGCACCCTGCAGGTCTTTTGAACTTAATTGTCGATTCATATGATTCCTATTGACATTTAATAGGAGTGTTTGTTCACATAGTGTCTCGATCTTGTTTCGTATTGATTCTCGATGTATCACACTTACTTTTTATTTCGTATGAGTTCCGAGGATTATCATCGAGAATGGATGAGATACAGGTCCCGGGATAATTCTACCGAATTCAACCTTGTATCTCAGTTCTTATTATTTTGTGTACCGTAGTACAATTCTCATTTCACGTTTTTGTATTTTTCGTTTTGTTATATTGATCCTTTATGGACCATGGCATGCACATTACAACTACAAGCATACATCTATAACACACGCACGTATGGGTATTTATTATGTTTGATAGTACATATCGGAATGTGCTATATTTCCTTATTCATATTTGATTCGATTCATGTCATTTTACTTTACCCATCCCCGGTGCCTTAACATTTATGTTATTATCAAAATAACACATTACGATAAAACATCATTTCCAAAGCATACATACGTATACATTTTAAAAACAAACATTTCAAATATATAAATATTCATATAGCTTTTCGTATTAAAATACGTAGCTTTATGAATATTAGCGAGTAATTTAAAGTGTACTCACCACTTGCTATCCATTTACTCTAATCAAGCAAAGCGTTAATCTCGATTCAAGAACTTTGAACTCCGTCGATAGTCGCCTCGTCGAATCTACGCAATTACGATAATAGCGCAATAAATAACAATTCTCATCTCCAATTTTCTATTTAAAGGTTGTTTTGTAGCTCACTTTGGCTATCAAAACGCTTATCTAAAATAATCCGACCTCTAAACAAAAGTGACATTCTTATAGTTTAGAACGTCGCCTACAACTTTTGTTTAGGTCTCGGACCATGAAATGCACTCGAAGGTGTCGAAAACAAGCTTCGAAGTTAAAACCTCAAGCTGTCCAGAATAACAGTTCAGACTGCACACAAAAATGTTTTGCCTCAGATGACCATCTTAGAGGCAGAATTAGAGAAATATTAAAACTAGACAATTGTAGTTAACATCCCAAAGTTTCCGTACCAGCAAACGGAACTTAGTTTGGAATCATACAGCCCGAGATATTGCCTTTGCAATATCGCTGTTTGCAAGACGTTTTATGCAAAACGTCAATTCAATTCGGAACTTAATACACAACAAGACTAACCTATTGATACCGAATTATAACCTCAACATAATTCAGACACCTCGATCAAGCCATCTCTTAACAAATTATTCAATTCATTTCAAACCATTTTTCTACTTGTCTATGCAAATATACGTATCGGCATAACCATCGTTGTGCATAGCACGGCTGCCTACACCGACTATAGCCAAAGATTTATTCAATTAACCTATCAAATGGCCATATTTTTCTCTGAAAATTTTATGTCACTTATATAACATATATTTCTAAGTGCATACCAAAAATTAGGCCAAACTAATGTGTTTAAGGTCCTCAAATAATTAACTTACAGCAGCAGCCTTACACAATTTACAAACAGAGCACTAGGTGCTATTTAATTTTTATCTCAATATCCAAATTATGAAAAATTCTGAAATTTTTTATACACCAACTTAACTCATATACTCAGAACATATAAAAATTCCAGCTCAAACAAACATTTCTAAGTGTTTCAAAAAATTCTAGTTGTAGACAGCATCAATTCAACACTAAACCAGAAAATCCAACTTTAAACTTAACCAAAACTCCACTCAATTCAATCAATTCATTACCACAAGTCTAAAATTATGAATTTATACCTTTGTTTGATGGTATAACCCTTTGGCTGAATGAATTCCTCCATGAACAACCATCAAAATTCCATAATCATAGCTCTTAATCATCATACACCATGATCTCCTAATTGCCGAAAATAACAGCCCACAATTCATCAAAATTCGTCCAAAATTAGCCATAAAAATCGTGAATTGATGCTTACCTTGAGTAAAGGCTTGAATCCCGAATCCATAGCCACCGAAATCATCAAATTTGGTCGAGAAACGAGCTCCGTAGCTCGATTTGAAGTTGAATGCTCCATTTTCCCCTTTCTCTCATCTTCTCCATCTTTTTCTTTCTTTCTTTCTATTTCTTTTTAATTTTGAGAGAATGAGCTGAACATGGGACATTAATTCCTTGACTTAGCCTATAAGTTGTTGGCTAAAGTTTACTTAAGCCCTTAAAGTTGCCACCTCCTCATTTCTTAATCCATAACTTTTCCTTCGTCCAATTTAGTCCACTAATCCTTTAATCATTCGATTCTCGATAAATTCCGTATTATTTATTTTCCAAATAAATAACATTAGTCTCATACCTTAAAATATCACTTTCCAATAATGTATTTTGGCAATTTTGGCCAAAAACGCTCAAGTTTCCATTTTGAGCTAACTTGCACTTTTTCTCACTTTTTCGTCAAATTTTTCATTTTAATGACTATCGATAACAACTTTATCGATATTATTTTCTTATATTGAGAAAATAGAGTAAAACACAACTTCTTCCGGAAGTTTGTGGTTAAAAGTCCACTTTAGTCCTTAAAGTGGCTAATTTGCACTTTAACCCTTATTCTTAACTAATCGTCAAACTATCTTCTAAGACGCTTTCATATACTTACGAAACTTGACGATCGTTTATTAATAATATTTCACGGACCTTAGCGTGAATATTATTAGTTCGGGCTTTCCAACGTATTTTATTTTTATTCTACTTCCTTTCTTTCTAATTCCGTTCAAATCCAATTCATCGCATATTTATTTTCCAGTTAAAATTATTATTTTATGATAATTCCAATAGACCCTCTTCGGTCTAAGTCCTTATTATCCAATCCTAATCTGATTTTCTCGTTCTTAATGTTTACGATTATGCCTCGTGGCACTACACGTAATACCTCAAAAATTTAGGTTATTACATCGGGTCTAGTACAATCAGTGGCATACCGAAGGCTGCCAATGATGCTCGCATAATCAGACTGTCGTACACTATCACCAGTGTTCTTAAAAAGTTTTACACTTGGATCATAAGGTGTACACGCAGGTTTACAGTCGAAGTAGTTATATTTCTTTAGAATCTTCTCAACATAGTGAGATTGATCTAAAGAAATTCCTTTTTCAGATCTAGTTATCTTTATGCCAAGAATGACATTCGCTTCACCTAGATCTTTCATATCAAAGTTGGCACCCAACATTGATTTCACAGCATTCACAACATGAATATTTGATCCAAAAATCAACAAGTCATCAACATATAAACATATGAAAGTACAAAGCTCATTCTCATATTTATAATATATACATTTGTCACTTTCATTCACTTTAAAGCCATTTGAGATGACAAGATTATCAAATTTCTCATGCCATTGCTTAGGTGCCTGTTTTAGACCATACAAGGATTTGTCTAACTTGCACACTTTCTGTTCCTGTCCATGTATCACAAAGCCTTCAGGTTGGTCCATGTAAATTTCTTCCTCCAATTCACCATTCAGAAAAGCAGTCTTAACATCCATTTGGTGTACTACCAAATCATAAAGTGCAGCGATCGAAATCAACACTCTAATGGATGTTATTCTAGTAACTGGCGAATAGGTATCAAAGAAATCAACGTTTTCACGTTGTCTATAACCCTTAGCAACGAGTCGAGCTTTATATTTATCAACTGTGCCATCAGGTTTCATTTTCTTTTTCAAAATCCACTTGCAACCTATGGTCTTGCAACCGGTGGGTAAATCAGTTAAATGCCAGGTCTTATTGGACTCCAAAGATTCCATCTCATCATTTATGGCTTCTTGCCAAAGATCAGCATCTAAAGAAGTTAGAGCTTCCTGGAGGTTTGCAGGATCCTCCTCTAAGGAATAGACTTGGAAATCAGGACCAAAATCTTTCGTGATTCTAGCTCTTTTACTCCTTCTGATCTCTGGTTCTATATCATCTGTAATCTCTTTATTCCTGACAACAGGAATATTAACAGATGATTCGCCCCCACTATTTCCTAATTTAAAAGGAAATTTCTGTTCATAAAAATCGGCATCCACGGATTCAATAATCACTCGTGCAGTCAAGTCATAAAATCTGTATGCCTTGCTATTGACTGCATACCCAATGAACACACATTCATAGGCTCTACTTGCTAATTTTATTCGTTTTGGATCAGGAATCCTAACATAGGCCAAACAACCCCATGTTCTCAAATAAGACAAATTTGGTTGTCTTTTCTTTAGGATCTCATATGGTGAGATCTTACTGTTTGATTTAGGAACTCTATTGAGTACATAACAAACAGTCAGTAGGATTTCGCCCCACCAATAAGAAGCAGCACCTGAATTCAATAAAATAGACATTACAGCTTCTGTTAGTGTTCTATTTTTTCTCTCGGCTTTACCGTTCATTTCAGGAGAATATGGCGCTGTTCTTTCATGTACTATGCCATGCGAGTTATAGAAGTCTATAAACAAGCTTGATTCATATTCAGTACCTCTATCACTGCGAAATCTTTTGATTTTCTTATTGAATTGATTTTCAATTTCTGTAACAAATAACTTGAACATGTCAAGTGCATCACTCTTATTTTTCATCAAGTACACTAAAGTAAAATCAGAACAATCATCGATAAAAGTGATAAAATAACGTTTGCCATTTCTGGTCAAGGTTCCATCAAGTTCGCATATATCAGAATGAATTAAATCTAAAGGCTCAGATTCTCTAATTACTGATTTATGTGATGTTTTTGTTATTTTAGCCTGACTGCAAAATTCACATTTTTCAAAATCATTTAAGGTCATTTTAGGAATTAATCCTAGGTTACTCATATTATTAATAATCCGTTTATTAACATGACAGAGTCTTGCATGCCAAACATTAAAATCACACAGTAAGTAAACTGAAGTAGAAACTTTATTAATGTCAACATTCATTTTGAACATATTCTCACAAGCATAACCCTTTCCCACAAAAGTACCATTTTTAGTGATGGTACACACATCACCCCCAATAGTCTGAAAAAACCCAGCCTTGTTGAGAAGATAGCCAGACACCAGATTCTTTCGCATCATAGGAGTGTGCATGACATCCTTCAATATTAGCGTCTTTCCCGAAGTGAACTTCAGTTCGACACTTCCAATTCCAGCAACAATAGTGGTGTGAGTGTCACCCAACAACACTTTCTTGTCTTCAACAGCAGAGTATGTCTTAAACATAGTACGGTCATGGCAGACATGGCGAGATGCACCAGTGTCTACCCACCACCCATCAGATCCACCAACAAGATTGATCTCAGACATCATCTCTGTGATCATAGCCACAAACGGCTCTTCAGTCAGGTTAGCCTGAGGGGCTGTGCCTGGTCTGTTCCGACACTTGCGTGCCATATGACCTGGTTTTCCACAGTTAAAACACAAAAACTGTGGCAGGTCATTTCTGACAGGTGGTTGCTGTCTCACATTCTGATTTCCATTCTGTTTAGCTTTGTTACTGTTCACAGATTGGTTTGAGTTCACATTGCGATTCTGATTCTTAAAATTTTTGCCTTTCGGCTTCAGAACCGCAGAACTGAACTTTCTAGTGCTGTTAGATACAACAAGCACTTCATCTTTCTGGTCCTGTTTTCTTGCCTCTTCTTCAATTCGAAGTCGAGTAATTAGACTTTCCAAAGAAAATTCCTTAGTTTTATGCCTTAGAGAATTCTTAAAATCCTTCCACGAAGGAGGCAACTTATCAATTAAAACAGCAACTTGAAATTGTTCGTCTAGTACCATACCTTCTGAAATGATCTCGTGAGCGATTTTCTGCACTTCATGAGATTGCGCCTCTACAGAATTATCATCCGTCATTTGATACTTGAGGTAGCGACTGACTGCATATTTTTTCGTCCCCGCTTCCTCGGTATCATACTTCTTTTGCAACGCTTCCCAAGTTTCCCTTGCAGATTTTCCATTATTGTAATAATCGTATAGATCATCACATAGAGCATTGAGTATGAAATTTTTGCACATGTAATCCATGTTCATCCAGTTTTGAATTTCTGCATTTTGTTTTTCTTTTTCTTCATCCGCAGCATCCTCATCAACCACTGGCATATCAGTGGTAAGCACAGCAGCAACTTTCTTCATTGTTAAGAAGAACTCAGTTTTTTGTCTCCACCGTTTGAAATGCAGACCTTCAAACCGGAATGGTTTGTTGGTATCAACGCCGGAGGAACCGAAGGCAGTGACCTCTTCAGAATTCATAGTAGCAATTGTTTAAGGGACACGTCTAAAAATTGTTGGAACAATTGCTGTTGAAACTTATAATTCTGAAAAGGCTGAGTCGCGGACTAGGTCGCTCTCTTTTAGACGTTTCGCGGCTCAGCTCGAAGGTGCAAAGCTGACGATCAACCACGTCGTCCCCAGGATAAAACAGCCGAACTACTGTCACCACTGCACTGTGATGACAGCTCAAAAACACTTATTCTGATTGCTCAAGATCGGAATTATAAACACTGATGTGTTTTTCTTTACTCAAGACTGAGCTCTGGTTTCTGGTGTATTTCACAAATGAGAGGACTGCCTCTATTTATAGGAAAGTTGAGGGGGACAAAACATTAAAAGCCATTAAAACTGAAATCTGTTTTAATTAAAATAAAATCAGTCAAATAAAATTAAATGTGAGGGAGCTGATTCAGGGATAATGTTTAGTTGCAAAAAATTCAAATAAAAACGTTACAAAAAATTAGTGCTCGAACCGAACCAACCAACCAAACCGAACCAAACCAGGCCGGCCGGCCGACCGGACGGACGGCGCGCGCGCGCGTGTGTGGTAAATCGGTAAGGATTTAACTCCTAACCCACTCACAAAACTGGGTACCCCTTGGGGCCCAAACCCAAGTGAGTAAACCACTCCATATAAACCCATGATAAGTCACACTCCTTACCAATGTGGGAATTAATGCACTTTCCTTATTTTGGATTTTTCACACTAAAGTGTGTTCACACACACTTATTTCAACAATCCCCCACTTGAAAAATTTTAAAATATCTCGAGCAATTTCTGTATCAATAAGATTGTGCATAAGCAAAAGTATCTTTCGATTTGAACTTTTGCGTAGTGAGTAGGATTCTGATTCAACAAGAGTGACTCGTAGTCTTGAACTCTATCTCAGACATCATACCACACACAACCTTTTCATTAAGTGTACTCAAATGCCCGTGCATTTATGGCCCTGCACGTCTATCCCAGTTTAGTGAACGCTCTAGAAATTTTTACCTAAAAAAACTTCATGGAAAGCGGCCCCACTTCCACATTCACAAAGGTGAAGCTATCAAGAGTACTCCTGTAGCTAGGTACTCCACTCCATATGGAGTATAGACTTCATTAAGAGATTCTATTAACTCATCCTCTAATCGCTTCAGGAATCAAGCTTCGATATTGCATGTTCTGGCTCATATCAATCATAACTTGTTATTACCCATTGAACCTATTTCTTGGGATCTCCAGTCAGTTAGGTCGGGTTACCATTATGAATGACTCATTCTATAGGCAATAGTCCCATTCCCTTGGAAGTTTTATGGACTTTCTCTCTAGCTAATCCTTTCGTCAAAGGATCTGCTAAGTTATCATCAGTGCGTACATGATCCACTCTAACAGCTCCTGTTGAGATAAATTCTCTAACAGTGCTGTGCTTACGACGTATCTGTCGTTTCTTACCGTTATAGTAACGGTTCTCAATTTTTGCAATAGCCGCGGTACTATCGCAATGGATCAACACAGCTGGTATCGGTCTTTCCCATAAAGGAATCTCAGCTAGCAGGCTTCTTAGCCATCCTGCTTCTTCACTAGCAGTAGCTAGTGCTATCATTTCTGACTCCATCGTAGATTGAGCCAAAATCGTCTGTTTCTTTGATTTCCAAGAAACAGCTCCACCAGCTATACTAAAGATATAGCCGCTCGTAGCTTTGGAATCATCTGACAATGTATTCCAATCTGCATCACTGTACCCTTCAAGTACAGCAGGATGCTTCTGATAATGTATTCCAAGATTCATAGTTCTCTTAAGGTATCTCATAACCCTTTCGATAGCATTCCAATGCTCAATACTTGGTCTACTAGTAAACCTGCACAGTAATCCAACGACATATGCTATGTCGGGTCTAGTACAATCAGTGGCATACCGAAGGCTGCCAATGATGCTCGCATAATCAGACTGTCGTACACTATCACCAGTGTTCTTAAAAAGTTTTACACTTGGATCATAAGGTGTACACGCAGGTTTACAGTCGAAGTAGTTATATTTCTTTAGAATCTTCTCAACATAGTGAGATTGATCTAAAGAAATTCCTTTTTCAGATCTAGTTATCTTTATGCCAAGAATGACATTCGCTTCACCTAGATCTTTCATATCAAAGTTGGCACCCAACATTGATTTCACAGCATTCACAACATGAATATTTGATCCAAAAATCAACAAGTCATCAACATATAAACATATGAAAGTACAAAGCTCATTCTCATATTTATAATATATACATTTGTCACTTTCATTCACTTTAAAGCCATTTGAGATGACAAGATTATCAAATTTCTCATGCCATTGCTTAGGTGCCTGTTTTAGACCATACAAGGATTTGTCTAACTTGCACACTTTCTGTTCCTGTCCATGTATCACAAAGCCTTCAGGTTGGTCCATGTAAATTTCTTCCTCCAATTCACCATTCAGAAAAGCAGTCTTAACATCCATTTGGTGTACTACCAAATCATAAAGTGCAGCGATCGAAATCAACACTCTAATGGATGTTATTCTAGTAACTGGCGAATAGGTATCAAAGAAATCAACGTTTTCACGTTGTCTATAACCCTTAGCAACGAGTCGAGCTTTATATTTATCAACTGTGCCATCAGGTTTCATTTTCTTTTTCAAAATCCACTTGCAACCTATGGTCTTGCAACCGGGGGGTAAATCAGTTAAATGCCAGGTCTTATTGGACTCCAAAGATTCCATCTCATCATTTATGGCTTCTTGCCAAAGATCAGCATCTAAAGAAGTTAGAGCTTCCTGGAGGTTTGCAGGATCCTCCTCTAAGGAATAGACTTGGAAATCAGGACCAAAATCTTTCGTGATTCTAGCTCTTTTACTCCTTCTGATCTCTGGTTCTATATCATCTGTAATCTCTTTATTCCTGACAACAGGAATATTAACAGATGATTCGCCCCCACTATTTCCTAATTTAAAAGGAAATTTCTATTCATAAAAATCGGCATCCACGGATTCAATAATCACTCGTGCAGTCAAGTCATAAAATCTGTATGCCTTGCTATTGACTGCATACCCAATGAACACACATTCATAGGCTCTACTTGCTAATTTTATTCGTTTTGGATCAGGAATCCTAACATAGGCCAAACAACCCCATGTTCTCAAATAAGACAAATTTGGTTGTCTTTTCTTTAGGATCTCATATGGTGAGATCTTACTGTTTGATTTAGGAACTCTATTGAGTACATAACAAACAGTCAGTAGGATTTCGCCCCACCAATAAGAAGCAGCACCTGAATTCAATAAAATAGACACTACAGCTTCTGTTAGTGTTCTATTTTTTCTCTCGGCTTTACCGTTCATTTCAGGAGAATATGGCGCTGTTCTTTCATGTACTATGCCATGCGAGTTATAGAAGTCTATAAACAAGCTTGATTCATATTCAGTACCTCTATCACTGCGAAATCTTTTGATTTTCTTATTGAATTGATTTTCAATTTCTGTAACAAATAACTTGAACATGTCAAGTGCATCACTCTTATTTTTCATCAAGTACACTAAAGTAAAATCAGAACAATCATCGATAAAAGTGATAAAATAACGTTTGCCATTTCTGGTCAAGGTTCCATCAAGTTCGCATATATCAGAATGAATTAAATCTAAAGGCTCAGATTCTCTAATTACTGATTTATGTGATGTTTTTGTTATTTTAGCCTGACTGCAAAATTCACATTTTTCAAAATCATTTAAGGTCATTTTAGGAATTAATCCTAGGTTACTCATATTATTAATAATCCGTTTATTAACATGACAGAGTCTTGCATGCCAAACATTAAAATCACACAGTAAGTAAACTGAAGTAGAAACTTTATTAATGTCAACATTCATTTTGAACATATTCTCACAAGCATAACCCTTTCCCACAAAAGTACCATTTTTAGTGATGGTACACACATCACCCCCAATAGTCTGAAAAAACCCAGCCTTGTTGAGAAGATAGCCAGACACCAGATTCTTTCGCATCATAGGAGTGTGCATGACATCCTTCAATATTAGCGTCTTTCCCGAAGTGAACTTCAGTTCGACACTTCCAATTCCAGCAACAATAGTGGTGTGAGTGTCACCCAACAACACTTTCTTGTCTTCAACAGCAGAGTATGTCTTAAACATAGTACGGTCATGGCAGACATGGCGAGATGCACCAGTGTCTACCCACCACCCATCAGATCCACCAACAAGATTGATCTCAGACATCATCTCTGTGATCATAGCCACAAACGGCTCTTCAGTCAGGTTAGCCTGAGGGGCTGTGCCTGGTCTGTTCCGACACTTGCGTGCCATATGACCTGGTTTTCCACAGTTAAAACACAAAAACTGTGGCAGGTCATTTCTGACAGGTGGTTGCTGTCTCACATTCTGATTTCCATTCTGTTTAGCTTTGTTACTGTTCACAGATTGGTTTGAGTTCACATTGCGATTCTGATTCTTAAAATTTTTGCCTTTCGGCTTCAGAACCGCAGAACTGAACTTTCTAGTGCTGTTAGATACAACAAGCACTTCATCTTTCTGGTCCTGTTTTCTTGCCTCTTCTTCAATTCGAAGTCGAGTAATTAGACTTTCCAAAGAAAATTCCTTAGTTTTATGCCTTAGAGAATTCTTAAAATCCTTCCACGAAGGAGGCAACTTATCAATTAAAACAGCAACTTGAAATTGTTCGTCTAGTACCATACCTTCTGAAATGATCTCGTGAGCGATTTTCTGCACTTCATGAGATTGCGCCTCTACAGAATTATCATCCGTCATTTGATACTTGAGGTAGCGACTGACTGCATATTTTTTCGTCCCCGCTTCCTCGGTATCATACTTCTTTTGCAACGCTTCCCAAGTTTCCCTTGCAGATTTTCCATTATTGTAATAATCGTATAGATCATCACATAGAGCATTGAGTATGAAATTTTTGCACATGTAATCCATGTTCATCCAGTTTTGAATTTCTGCATTTTGTTTTTCTTTTTCTTCATCCGCAGCATCCTCATCAACCACTGGCATATCAGTGGTAAGCACAGCAGCAACTTTCTTCATTGTTAAGAAGAACTCAGTTTTTTGTCTCCACCGTTTGAAATGCAGACCTTCAAACCGGAATGGTTTGTTGGTATCAACGCCGGAGGAACCGAAGGCAGTGACCTCTTCAGAATTCATAGTAGCAATTGTTTAAGGGACACGTCTAAAAATTGTTGGAACAATTGCTGTTGAAACTTATAATTCTGAAAAGGCTGAGTCGCGGACTAGGTCGCTCTCTTTTAGACGTTTCGCGGCTCAGCTCGAAGGTGCAAAGCTGACGATCAACCACGTCGTCCCCAGGATAAAACAGCCGAACTACTGTCACCACTGCACTGTGATGACAGCTCAAAAACACTTATTCTGATTGCTCAAGATCGGAATTATAAACACTGATGTGTTTTTCTTTACTCAAGACTGAGCTCTGGTTTCTGGTGTATTTCACAAATGAGAGGACTGCCTCTATTTATAGGAAAGTTGAGGGGGACAAAACATTAAAAGCCATTAAAACTGAAATCTGTTTTAATTAAAATAAAATTAAATGTGAGGGAGCCGAACCAACCAACCAACCAAACCAGGCCAGGCCGGCCGACCGGCGGACGGCGCGCGCGCGCGTGTGGTAAATCGGTAAGGATTTAGAGAAAATTAGGATAGATACTCCATTTTTATAAATAATTTGATTTCCTACCTCAACAAGAAAAAGATAGAGAAAATACCTCATTATTTTAGTGCTTTTATTTTTTTACTCTAAAGTACGTTTATATTATAATTATACCTATTTTTTATTAACTTTTTACTCTAAGTATATATTTTTTTACTCTTATTGTAAGACAACTGTCATTTTTTTTTATTTGTCTCTCTTTCTATTTCTCTCTCCTCTCTCCTCTTTTCTTCTTCTTGTTCTTCTTCTTCTTCTTTTTCTTCTTCCTCTCTGTTTTTTTTTTCCGTCAATTTTCTTATTCTTCTTTATTTCTTCTTTTCTTCTCCATTTTTTTTCTTTTCTTCGTCGTTCATTCATCGCTGTGCCGCCGTCTTCATCGCTCCACTGTTCTTTCATATTTTATTTTAGCGAACTTTTCTTTAATTCATGGCGATTATTGCAATTTTTTAACATTCAGATCTAAATAAATTACTCTTGAATTTCTTTTCAGTTGTAGATCTAATGCATGAAAAACGATGTTATGATGAAAAAAACAATTTTCTGCACAAAAAACGATTTCTGCAAAAAAACAGCATCTGATTATCATATGATTATCATAACACTGCAGAAAAATGATTTTTTTTATAAAAAAACAGCCTCTGATTATTATATAAGTATCACTGTATTATCATGTTGTTATCATAACACTGAATAAAAAAATATACAAAAAAAAATTGATTACCATGTTGTTATCGCTGTATTATCATCTCGTTATCATTGTATAATTATATGATACCGAGATGATAATATTTTATAGTACCTAAATGATAATGTTATGACAATGAAATGATAATATCTATGATAATGTTATGATAAAACAGTTTTTGATTATCATGTCAGTATCACTATATTATCATGTCATTATCATAACACTATAGTGTGATAATGTTATGATAATGAAGTATGATAAGTTTATGATAACGTACGTACAAAAAAATATAAGGATTTCATGATAACATAATGATAATGTTATGATAACTAAATCAGTTTCTGATTATCATGTCAGTATCACTATAATAATGTATGATAAAATAGTGTCTGATTAGCATGTTAATATCACTACATTATCATGTAGTTATCATAACACTACAATATGATAACTAGATGATAATGTTATGATAATTGAATGATAACGTACGTGAAAATATAATTACAAAAAGAATTATGATACCAGTTATAACCAGATGATAATAAAATAATAAAGTAATGATAATAGTATGATAATATATACCTATATGAAAAAATTACATAAAAGTTACGATAACGAGATGATAATGTGAAAATAATAGTATGATAAGGTTTTATGATAATAAAATGATAATAATATGCTTGCATGAAAAAGAATTACAGAAAAATTATGATAACGAGATGATATTGTGAAGATAATAGTATGATAAGGTTTTATGATAATACAATGATAATAGTATGATAACTGTTATGAGAAAAAATTATGATAATGAGATGATAATGTGAAGATAATAGTATGATAAAATTTTATGATAATAATATGATAATATGATACATGCATGAAAAACAAATTACAGATATAATTATTATATAAAAATATTAAATATTTTTTATTCTAAATATATTCAAATATTTTATAATTTTTTTTATTATTAACATCCTTTTTAGTAATATATTCAGTTCATATAAATTTTTAAATTTGCTATTCATATAATAAAATATTAAAGTGATAATATATATTTTAAAATTAATTAATAAATTTAATAATATTTGAGCAAATAAAAAAGAAAAAGTCAAATTTAATGATAATTTCTTATATATATATTTGTCATTAATTTAAAAATGAAGAAAAAAAAGAATAAAAAAATAGTGAACAATTAAAAAGTTAGTAAGTAAGAAATTGTTAGTAATTGGTTTGTTAATAAGTTGAACAAGAGTGTCAGGTGACACAGATTGTGTCAGGAGAGAGAAAAGAGAGGGAAAAGGAGAGGGAGAAAGAGAAAGGTGGTTGTCAGAGTAAAATTCTAATATATTATGACACGGGGAGTAAAATTACAAAAAGTTTAAAACAATGATGTATTTTTAAGGATTTTTCCGGATTGAGGTAAAATTTATAAATATTATTTTATTTTAGGTAAATAAGTAAATCTCCCAAGGATTTAACTCCTAACCCACTCACAAAACTGGGTACCCCTTGGGGCCCAAACCCAAGTGAGTAAACCACTCCATATAAACCCATGATAAGTCACACTCCTTACCAATGTGGGAATTAATGCACTTTCCTTATTTTGGATTTTTCACACTAAAGTGTGTTCACACACACTTATTTCAACATATATAAACTAATCGCATATCGTCTCATGCACCTAGGGGAAATTCCATGACTGATTGAGCGATAGAACCAGCGTTTAGTTATATGATTATATGTTTATGTTGTAAACTTTTTGAATCTTGAAACATTTAACTTTGGGGTTTGAAAAAACTATTTTTTTTTATCAAAACTCTATATTTACTATATATTTTTATAAAATAATTGTTACGTTTAATTTTAAGCTTTTCGTCTATTTTGGTGCTATATATCCTTGCTAAGTAGCACAGACAGAGACATGAACAAATTGAACATCTGAATTTGAATACGGTAAAATGGTATCATTCAAGATTTTTTAAGTTTAAAATGAAATTTTATTTTAATTCAAGCCTTTAACACATTTACAAAATGAAAAACATTAATTGAATGAATTGCAGCACCTAGCTAGTCTACAGGCCGGTGATGCCATAAAATGTCATTAAAGGTTAAAACAAAATTATATGAAATTATGCACACTTTGACTTACAAGTTTCAGAAATTTAATTCTCTTTTTTGTAGTTTTCTTCATTTTAAATGTTTCACTTCCCCACCAAAAGGGAGCACCATTCAATACCAAACTTGCACAAAAACTAGTTAAATTGTTACAGTTCTCAGAGAAGTTTTTAGGCAGTAATTCAGTTCTAATAGAGAGAGATGGCTGAAGAAAGAACTTTAGAAACAACACCAACATGGGCCGTAGCAACTGTTTGCTTCATTTTGATCTTGTTATCAGTTACAATGGAGCATTTGCTTCATCTTTTGGCTAAGGTAAACAAATAGTATTGACGGCCCCAGTGGCGGAATCAGGGTGGGGCCGCCCCATCCCGATTCTAATAAATTTGAGATTTATGAATATAGAATATTTTTTCTAAAAAAAATTCAGTCAAATGACATATTATATGGTTCGAAAGATAATTAAATAATATGTTGTTTGGTTTAAAAAAAATAGTCAAATGGCATATAATTCATCTGAAAGAAAAAAATTATACCCCACTTTGAATAATTTTTCTGGTTCCGGCACTGATGGTCCATTGAAATGCATGCATGATCAATTTGTTTTTTTTTTTTTTTTTTTTGAAACTCATAAAATTTCATTAATCAAAAAGCCATTTGATCGGCCAGAACATGATTTGAAACTTTTGGAGGACATAATCCTTCCAAACACTGCTCTTAACAATGGTTGCTAAAGCCTCTCTAGCTAAATAATGAACAAGCATATTCGTACTCCTATTACAATAAGAAATATTAATACATTTTTCACTACTAACCGGACTTGATCAATTTGTTTCTGTCTTTGTAGTATTTCACTCAAAGAAAAAAGAGCGCACTCATTAAGGCTTTGAATAAGATCAAATCAGGTAAAATTAAATATGCAAGAAATCTTTATCAATTCTAATACAAACTTGGAGTCACTATAAGTATAGTATAGTAACCAATTTATTAATTTTTTAAATTCGGAATCGAAACTGCAAATAGAAAAAAGTACGCCAACCCCCGAATCAATTACCCCGGTTTCTCACTATTGTGGCTCAATTTTTTTTAATTGTAGAATTAATGCTGCTGGGTTTTATCTCATTGTTGCTGACTGTGAGTGAAAAGGCAATTGCAAATATTTGCATACCAAAGAGCATAGGAGAAACTTTTCTTCCTTGTGGTAGAGTCAATTTTATTGAAAGTGAAGAAGTGGCCAAATGTGCAGAGCAGGTTTAATTTGTTTTCAAATTAATTCTTTTTTTTAATTAATAGCAATGCTAATTAATTTTTTTAATATTGTGACCATATGATTTTTGAACAGGGAAAGCTTTCTTTGTTATCTAGATCAGGTGTGAGGGAGCTTCAGTTCTTGATTTTTGTGTTGGCTTCGTTCCATTCTTTGTCTAGCATACTCATATTTGGGCTTGGCATGGCCAAGGTAAATATATTATTTTTGCTGAATGTTCTTGTCTATAGGCCTGCCAAAGGCCAATTTGGGCCCGACAGCGCCACAATCAGGAAAAGACAGGCCCAAAACCAGGGGCCAACCGGTTTCAAGCGATTAGAAAAACTGAAACCGTAATAGACAATTTTGAATGGGAACTCGAGGTTCCGATTCTAATTAACCTTAGAACAGCCGGTTCACGAATTGTAGCCAGAACTAACTCTCTAGCTAGATATGTTGCATAAAAATTTATCGTGTCCTGCAATTTGATATTTTGTTTTTGTTTTTGTTTACGGAATAACTTTGAAATTGCAAACTTTATTTTACAACATAGTCTTATAAAAAAATATCTTTTTGTATTTTTTTTCGTTTTAAAGTATCTGTTTACGTGCTACAAACTGCTTGTATGTTCTTTTCTTTTTCACTCTTTGATTTCTTTATACTTTCTAGAGACTATTGTTAGTTTTTGTTTTGTAAATACAAATGGATTGAAGTCAAAGTAAAAGAAAAAGGATTCTGAATTGAAAGCAAAGCTGTAGAGGAAATATGGCTAATAATCACTCACAGTCCCTCACTTTTGGACCTTCGTTCCACAAACCCTTTAAATTTTAATTTCGATCAGTAGACCTTTTGAATTTTGATTTGAAGGTCGGTTAATTCATTTCGTCCATTTGAAGTCTAACGCCGTCTCATGTCTATTAACTCGTCACTTCAGACATGACAACAATTAACTCTTGAAAAATACTCTCTAGTTATGAACATTAACAAACAAAATTGTTCAAATTAAAGAACCTTTTAAATGGAAAAGGAAAATAATTTCTCTTTTAACTCTAAACTGTTTCAGATGAGACGATGGGAGTCTTGGGAGGCAGAAACAAGAACCCTAGAATATCAATTTGCAAAAGGTATTTGTTGTGCACTACAAATGTTACACGTAAACTTTTCGAATTCTACATTTGATTTCCGTTTTCAGAACACTTATAAAACTTAAAATCTATTTTGATAACTTAATTCTATAAAAAAACATATATTATATTTTTATTTTTTATTCGAACATTTTCCGTTTCATCATTTCCGTTTTCGTAGATCCAAGGAGGTTTCAGCTCACTCATCAAACATCATTTGGCAAAAGGCACTTGAGGTACTGGAGTGAACACAGCATTCTTCGATGGCCGGTAGGTTAGTTCATCTAGTAGAACATTTTTATATACTTAATCTTGATTTATAAGTCTTATTATGTGCTGTTTTTTCCACCCACAGACATGTTTCTTGCGGCAATTTTATGGATCCGTCTCCAAAGTTGATTATCTCACACTTCGACACGGATTTGTCATGGTACAATAAGTACTTTAGTTAAACGGTTAATTACTATTACGCTCCCTTATAAATTTCTAAAAATTATTATTTTCCCCTCATATTTTGATTTTTTTTAACTACCATCCCTTTTAATAAGGGGTTTTGGTTAAATAATCATAAAAATTAAGGGGGAAATTATGACTTTTCAAAATTGAGGGGAAAACAGTAGTTCGGGTATAAATTAATGGGGTAATATAAATTAACCATCAACTAAAACATTTACATTTTCATTAACCTTTAAGGTTTTCTTGACATTTTTGTTCATCTAATGCTTGATCACACAGGCACATTTTACACAAGGAAGCAACTTTGATTTTCAAAAATACATCAAAAGAGCTTTGGAAATTGACTTTGGAGTGGTGGTGGGAATAAGGTAGATTTGTAAGGATTACTATAGATAGTGACTTAATTCACTTTGTTGTTTTTATTCTTTGTTTTAACTTATTTCTGGTTTAATTTGCAGCGTTTGGATATGGATCTTCTCTGTTTTTTACATATTCTTCAATGCACATAGTAAGCTAACAACAAACATGCTTCTATATATCAAATCTATGGTTTGAAAAAATCAAATCGATAAATTTAATTCAAAAAAAATTGGTTTTACGGTTCAGCATTGTTTTGGACATAGATTTTATAAAAGAATAAAGAAATATTAAAAGAGTAAATATTCGCTCGCGAAATTTTTTAGACAAGCAGAAAGCTGACTGAAAACCGACTGGTGGTTCAATTTTATAAAAGAGGCGAATTTTGATTCAGTTTAATTTGAATCATATGCACACCCATATCAAATCCAATAAAGATGCATTTCATCCTTCCAAGTTCCAACTTGGCATAAAAGATGAAAAATGTTCAAGTTCATGATTTTCCTTTTTTACAATGTTAATTGAATTCATCATTTTCTTACTACAGAATTTTACAGTTATCTATGGCTTCCATTCATTCCATTGGTGGTAAGAAATTACTTACTTTTTACCTTTGGATCAGTAATAATTTTGCTTCATAAAAAAAGTGCATAAGAGAGGAAAAATGTGTTGTAGATGGTGCTGTTGGTTGGTACTAAATTGCAAGGAATTATAACTTCAATGTGCTTAGATAGCCATGAAAAATCTCAAATTGTTAGAGGAACTTTGCTGGTTAGGCCTAGTGACCATTTCTTTTGGTTTGGTTGCCCTAAGTTGCTGCTTCATCTCATTCACTTCATTTTATTTCAGGTAATTACTTTCTTCCATAAAACACAATCCTTCTATTATGTAATTTTTTGGAATTTCAAAGCGTTTCCGGAAATAAAAACGAAACGCCAAATTAAGGGTTTTAAATTAGGGTTTTGGTTGTTTTTTCATTATTTTTAGGGGCTAAAATGATGTTGTTTTGATCCTTTTTAATTTATTTTTAAACTAAACCGGCGTCATTTTAATATAAGCTAAACCGACATGGTTTTGACTAAGGCAGAGGAAATAGTCAACAAACCAATGTATTCTTAAAACATGACAGCCTCCAATTTTTTTCTTCACAGTCCCAAAACTTAACCAAAACCCTAAATTTTTTACATATCTTAATTATCTCTTAAAAATTAACAATTATTCAAAATAATTTCAAATTTTAGAGATACCAATTTCTTTTTTCATTTGGTATAAAATAATAAAATATATATCAAACGGTGTAACATTTGATCTAAAAATTTAAAGAAAAAAACAGCAATTACCGACCAAATAAATTTTTGCCTCTAGAATAAAATTTCCGATTCCGGCCACTGATATTTAGTGAGTATGGTCCATGGAAATTAAGAATGTTTCAATTTTTTTTTTTTTTATTCTGTCTATTTCTGAACTTATATATTTCTTGTAATTTTGGCAGAACTCTTTTCAGCTAGCATTCTTCACCTGGACTTGGGTAATTAACAATTTTATTGAGTTAAATTGTGTTGCTCTGTAGAAATACATTTAATACTAATTTTGCCTCTAAACACAGTTCAAATTCGGTCTAAAATCATGCTTCCACAGAGAAACAGAGGATATTGTAATAAGACTAGCCATGGGAGTGTTGGTGCACTTCCTCTGTGGCTATGTTACTCTGCCATTATATGCTTTAGTCACACAGGTAACAGCAACTATATTTTTTTATTTATTATTAAAATTTAAATTTCGTCTTGTTAAATGTTTTTTTATTGAAAGAAAAGTTGGACCATAAATGAAAAAGGTACAAAAATTAACTTTCTTTTAATAAATACGTCTAGTTGGTTCTTCAATATGCTTATTATAATTAAGTCAAAATTATTACTTTTAAAAAGTTACGATTTAAATAATAAAAGTCAAAAAAAAAATTAGTGATTAGACCGATTAATAATGAACTAAATTATATTATTGTCATCATTAATATGATGTGTTAAATGTGATACTTTGTCCGCAGATAATGTGGTGGATGGAGTCTATCTAACAATTTTTCTTAACCAACATGACCGTGACAAGTGTAAAATACTTTCAAGAGTTTGATCATGATCTTATTTATTTATTATATGATTTTGATGATTTTCAGATGGGCACATCAATGAATAAAGCTGTATTTACAGAAAATGTGGTTATAGGACTTAAAAGATGGCGAGCCAAGGCTAGGAAAAACCTTAAAAAATCATTCCCGGTTAACCCTTTGATTGATGGTTCGGTTTCTTTGGATTCTTCAGCTTCTTTTAGCTTTGATGCTGCACATTTAGCCATTCAATTTGATAATGGGAAAAATATTGAAGGAAATCAGAATCGGCCTCACAAAATAATAAATTCATCTGATGGATTTCTTCCAAATTTGATGAGTGCAACATTAGTATCAGAAAAAGTATAGCAGTTTTTTCTTTTTGGGTATTGGAGAATATTGTAATGAGTTTTTCAGACCATGCGAACTAAATTCGGGAGTTCGGATTGCGTGAACTAACATCCGAAGAAATTAGCCCAGCAACCGACCATCGGAGCCTCCCCCTTGAATAGGCTATAACAATTAACTCTAAAATATCATGGAAGTTTATTGTAGAGATGAAAATACCGACAATGAGTTATGCAAGTTCAAATAGTATAAACATTAGGAGCATCTTGTAAAGTCGTGAGTTCAATTTCTCTCACAAACACTTTTCTTTCTCAGTTATAAAAAAATTAGAAATTTGAAGACTTTTTGATATATAACTAATTGATATTATTATAATAATAATAATTATTATTATTATTTAAAAGAACTGAAAAAAAAAAAGACATTTAGTTTTTTGGTTGAAATTAACTACTTAAGAGCATTCATCAAAAATTAACCAAGAGCTATTAATAATGCATTACATAATATAGCACGGCATAGTTTCATATTCCAGAATTCTTTGGAGCAATGATTAATTTTCTACAAAGATAAAGTAGGGCGCAATGCTCATGTTTATGCAAGTGTAGATAAATTCTCATTTTTCAATTTTTGTTTTCTTCTGTGAAATATATTATATGGCATATGTAATCATTTTAAAAAAATATAATAGCAACAAAATAGACTTTGGATGGGGTCAAATGCTTACAAGTTCTTATATTAACTTTGTTATGATTTGAAAATATTGAATTAATAGTGTCTGATTTTTTAACATCTGCGATTACCGTTTTTTATCTGTTTTTTTATTACCGGTATGCTGAAAATATAAAAATAGTCTCTAAATTTACTTAACTTGTAATAGTGTAAATGATATACTTGCATATGTGAAATCGAAATGATAGATTATATCAATACATTTTAAATTTATTTGTAGCTTTGTTAGACTTTCGGTAATTGAAAGTACTATTATAACATACGTATAAAAATTCAGATAACATCACTAACGAGTCACGACTGATATAATTTTTTTTTTTAACTGCATTTGAGCTATTAAATCTAACTTAGATATTTTATGATAAAATCATTTTCTTACGTTAGGAGGAATGACCTGTTCCTTTTACTATTTGAATGATCTGTTTTTTATTACATTAACATAAAGAAGACCTGCGGGTGAACTTAATTTTCAAAGTAAACCCTCTCAGTTTATTTCATTACGACATGTAATTTAAATTTAATTCCTTTTTAGTATTATTTTTTTAATTTAAAAAGTAAGCTGCTGGATGGACTTGTAAGCTGCTGAATGGACTTTGTGCCATTAAGAAACAAACAAATTTATATAGTTGAATAATTATGTAATGGACCCAAATCTTTAAAAAATTGCATTAATATAGCTACATGTAAAACCATAAATAAATGGAAGTTTGTATCTCAATTTTCATCATTGTTTAGGTCAGCCAAATTGAATAAATCATAATGTTTATACATATACACACATTGTTTAACCTTCATAATCTAAGAGCAAATTATATGTTATCTAAATTTGTAATATAAATAGTGGGGACATTATTTTCAGATGAAATGGGTGATTTAATATTTTAAAAACTAATAATATAAAGAAGATAATACTTGAAAGATGTTGGAGCTTTATGGCTATGATCACTAGTTTTTTTTAAGCCTTCAAATCTTTTTGACTTTTTCAAAAATACATTCAAAACTTTCAAGATTATAAATTCAGATTTCTATGAATCATTTACTGCACTTCAAAACAGCTCACAGACCTGTTAAGATAGTTATATTATACTTATGTAAAGGTAGTATAGTCCCTTGTTATTATTGTTTAGGCTTTTTATTCAAATATAAGACTTGAAATGGGAGCCAAATATATTTTCTCATTAAATTAGTTAGCCTCTCTCTCTCTCTCTCTCTCTCTCTATATATATATATATATATATATATATATATATATATATATATATATATATATACCCTTATTTTTTAGGGATTAAAACTTTTTCTTCTAATGTTAACCTCCATATTCTCTTTTCTCTTATCAATGGTATTTGCTATTTATCTCATTATTTTTATCATGGTATCAGAGCCAATTTCTCGCACTTGGCATTGATTTATCTTTCTGGTTAGCGATTGCTCAACTCGTCTTTTGGATTTGTTCTCTCTAATTAGTTGATTTAGTTTGTTGTTGATTTTATTGATATGGCTGAAACTAGAGATGATTCACTTCAAGCGGTTAGTGTTCATATAGATGGTAAAAATTATGCATATTGGAGCTATGTGATGAAAAAATTTCAAAAGAGTAAACAAAAATGAGGTTATGTTTCAGATGCCTTTATTAAGTCTGAAGATAGTGCAACTGCTGATTATGTGACTTTGTTAGATTAATGAGACGTGGATAATTCCAAGATCACTACTTGAATTAATAATTCTATTAAGCACTCGATTGATACCCAGTTAGCAAAATATGATACTGATAGGGGTAGAAATACCCCAAGTTACAGGTCGTTTTCGGAGTCAATATTTGCATAATACTTATTGTTTTTGAGTTTATTAGTGGCTTATTGTCATTTTGAGTGTTTCAGGAGAAAAATGCAAATATGGCGACTTTTGGAGCGTTTTTGGTGTTTTCTAGAAGTCCCGAGTGAAAGAGCGCTATTGAGCGGGATTTGGAATTGAAGAATTTCATTTTTGGGTTAAGTCAAAAGCTACCCGCTCGCACACTCCATGACAGATCAGTGTGCAAGCAAAAATTGGGTCAATTCAGTAGCCAAATGCCAAGATTGAAGAAATGTGAGAAATTGGCTAAGTCTGGAGGTGTGCGTTCGCACACCCCAGTACCTGTTCGCACACCAACCTGCTCGCACACCTAATGTTGAAGTGGTGTGCAAGCAAAATGGAGGAGTTACAGTAGCTTCAAGAGAAAAGTGGAAAATTGGCCAAGTAAGGGAGTGTGCGTTCACCCGTTCGCACACTCCCTGCAGGTTTTCACAGATTGGACAAAAATACCCATGAATGACTTCTGAAAGCCGCAAAAACACGAGGGCACTTCTGGGTTTTCACCAACTTCGACCTAATATCAGATTTTAGAGTCGGGAGCCGTATAAATACTAATTTGTAACATTGAATAAGGGTTCGCTCAATTTTGTATTAGACATAAACCCTAGATTAGAGTTTTCTTATCTTTTCATTATCGAATTATTCAGTTCTTCATTATTCTATTGTCGATTATCATTAGTTTACTTTCGAACAAGGTACGATTATTATCAATTTCATATTTAGTGTTTTCTTTACTCTTAGTATGAATTCTTTAATGATTGCTTTTAGTATTTTTATTATTATGTCTAGCTAAACCCTTCGTTGGGGATTATTAATCAAATTATGTATGTTTAGTTAAATCGGAATTATGGGTTTTTGTTCTTGATATGTTCTTAATTATTGTACTTAATGCCTAGCCTGAATTGATCACTTAGTCTTTGCCATTTGTTTTAATTTTAACTCGAGAGAGTAAAATTGGAATAGAACAATATAATTAGGAACGTAGGAGTTAATTGCGCGAGAGTGAATTAACGAATGCGTGTTCTTAGGATTCACTTCATAATCATTCAATTAATCAGTAATTAGGTTAATCATTGTGCGAGAGTGAGTAATTAACCTATTATTCATTAGTTTAATGCTTTTGCCTGTAATTGCTCGAGAGAGAATTTTAGGTGCTTCCGATTAGTCCGAACCATATCAGAACAATACAATCCATAACCCGAATTAAATAATCAGCATAACAAAGATTAATAATCCCTGCTTTTCTCATTATTGTTAAACACCAATTTAATTACAGCTTTAGTTTACTCTAAGTTACAATTGTTAATTTCTGTATTTTAATTACACAACAAACAAAAATTGTCTTTTCGGCTATTCGAATCGAGTTTCTTAACTGGTTGTCTTTAGAGCTTTCTCTATGGGTACGATATCTGGACTTCGCAGTCTATATTACAAGTTGGCTACGTACGCTTGCGTATCTTTACCAACAAGTTAGCAAAATATGATACTGCTAAGGAGGTTTGGGATCATCTAACTAGACTATACACACATTCTAATTTTGCAAAACAATATCAGTTGGAATCTGATAGTCGTGCTCTGCAGCAGAAAAGCATGAGTATTCAAGAATTTTATGATGTTATGACAGATTTGTGGGATCAACTAGCTCTCACAGAATCTGCTGAATTACGCGCCTTTGGGGCTTATATTGCACGAAGAGAGGAGCAAAGATTAGTACAGTTTTTAATGGCTATTCAGGATGAGTTTGAAGGACTTTGAGGGTCCATTTTGCATCGTCATCCGCTGCCTTTTGTTGATCCTGTTGTGAGTAAACTTTTGGCTGAAGAAATTCGTCTTAAGCCTTCTGTTGTTAAGGAAGTTTCTACGGCCTCTAATCCATCAGTCTTTGCCATGCCTCCGCGACCGAATTTTAATTCTCAATTCAGGCCTTTTTGAACTGTTATGGAATTGTTGCTCAGGATGAATGTGATTTTTGTAAATAGAAAGGTCATTGGAAATCACAATGTCCAAAGTTGGGTAAAGGAAAGCAGCAGTATGCTCAGCAACATCCCCACCAGCAGTCTCATCAGTGGAGTTACCGACCACTGGCTCCTCATAATAGACTTCTTATTTTTCCTCATCCTCACAATGCAATGACAACCACTTCTTTAGATCCATCAATGATTGATCAATTTCAGCAGTTCCTTGCATCTCAGCCACATGCTATGTCAGCTTCATCTCAAATAGGTTTGTCTTCTAGTTCGTCAGGTATATCTTCTTCCTCTTGGATTTTAGATTCTAGTGCTTCAAATCACATGTCACCTAATTTGTCATCTTTTACTTCTCTAACTCCTAAAGTTTCAGTTCCTGTTATGAGTGCTAGTGGTACACCGATGCCCTTGCAATGTGTTGGTTCGGTTGTTACACGTTCTTTGTCCGTATCTAATGTTTATCACATACCGAGTCTTATTTTAAATCTTGCTTCTGTTGGTCAGCTTTGTGATAATGGTTTCTTAGTTTCCTTTACTTTTCTGCTTGTTATGTTCAGGATCTAGAGTCTCAGAAAATGATTGGGATCGACCATAGGGAAGGAGGACTTTATATAGCGGATCAGCTTAAAACTCCTAAAATTGCGGCTTATGTTCTTGATGTGGATATAACATCTTTTCGTTAAAGTCCTTCTTCGTCTGTCTTTTACTTGTGGCATTCTCGCCTTGGTCATGTCTCTAGGTCTCGTTTGCAATTTTTAGCTTCTACTGGAGTTTTAGGAAACTTAAAAACTCATGACATTTCTGATTACAGTGGTTGTAAACAAGCAAATTTTTTTGCTTTGCCTTTTCCTAAAAGTAATACTATATATGTTGCACCTTTTGATCTTATTCATTCTGATGTTTGGGGACCCACTCCTGTTTCTACAAAAGGGGGTTCTCGTTATTATGTCTCTTTTATTGATAATTGCACTCGTTATTGTTGAATTTATCTTATGAAACGTCGCTCAGACTTCTTAGGCATTTATAATGAGTTTCAATCTCTTGTGAAAATTCAACATGCAGCTGTTATTAAATGCTTTAGATGTGATTTAGGAGGGGGGGATATACTTCTAATGCTTTTAAGGAACTTCTTGCTTTAGATGATACTATTTACCAAACTTCTTGCACTGATACTCCTGAGCAAAATGGAGTTGCAGAAAGAAAACATAGGCATATTCTTGAGACTGCCCTATCACTTTTATTGTCTACTAGTGTTCCTAGTGAATTTTGAGGGGAGGCAGCTCTTACTTTTATTTATTTGATTAATATAATTCCTACTTCTCATAATTCTAGCTTATCCCCCTATGAAAGATTTTATGGTAATCCCCCAGATTATTCTTCTCTTTGTGTTTTTGGTTCTACATGATTTGTTCTTCTTTCTCATGTTGAACGGAGCAAATTAACTTCTCGGTCTACTATATGTGTCTTTCTTGGTTATGGTGCAGGATAAAAAGGGTATCGTTGTCTTGATCCAATCAATCATAAGTTATATGTTTCTCTTCATGTAGTCTTTCTTAAACATATTCCTTATTTTACGATTCCTGGCCGTTCCCACAATATGTCTATGCCTGATCTTGTTTGCATTGATCCTTTTACTGCTGCTGATGATGAGCTACCTCATGTTGGCAATTATAACACTCCTACTGGCCCCTCAACTACAATCTCTACTCAATCATCTTTTGAGACGGCGGATACTACTGAACATCGATATCCTGTTCGAAATTGTAAGTTTACTAGACAACCTGATTTTGATTATTCTTGTCTTTCAAGTTCATTTGTTTCCTATCTTGCTTCTATTCATTGTCTCTCTGAGCCTTCATGTTTCAAAGAAGCAATTCTTGATCCTCTTTGGCAGCGTGCTATGGTGAGGAGCTAACTGCTCTTCATCAAACCCATACTTGGGATTTAGTGTCTCTTCTTGTAGGAAAAAGTGATATTAGTTCTCGTTGGGTCTATAAGATTAAAACAAAGTCTGATGGGTCTATTGAAAGATATAAAGCTCGTTTGGTGGCTAAGGGTTATTCTCATGAATATGGTATGGATTATTAGGAGACTGTTGCTCATGTTGCTAAAATGACTACAGTTCGAACTCTTATTGTTGTTGCTTCTGTACGTCATTGGGATATAACCCAAATGGATGTTAAAAATGTGTTTCTGAATGGTAACCTTCATGAAGAAGCCTATATGATTCCTCCTCCTGGTTTTGATCATCATCCTGATGAAGTTTGCAAACTTAGGAAGGCTCTGTATGGTTTCAAACAGGCTCCCCGTGCCTGGTTTGAGAAATTTTCTACAGTCATTACTTCTCTTGGTTTTCGTCCAAGTAACCATGATTCTGCTTTGTTTGTCAAGTGTACTTCGGCTACAGTCATTACTTTCATCTACTTCAGCTTTAGAGTTATGTGCTTACTCTGATGCTAATTGGGCGGGCGATCCCACTGATCACAAATCCACTACCGGCTTCTGTATTTTTCTAGGCGATTCTCTTATCTCTTGGAAAAGTAAGAAGCATGATGTTATATATATCTCGGTCTTCAACTGATGTCGAATATCGTGTTATGGCTTCTACCACTTGTGAAATAGTTTGGTTGCGATGGTTGCTTGCTGATATGGGTGTTTTTTGCGGCGACCAACTCCTTTGCACTGTGATAATAAGAGTGCTATTCAGATTGCTCATAACTCGGTTTTTCATGAAAGAACCAAGCATATTGATTATCATATTACTCGCCATCATCTTCAGAATGGCACATTGACGTTTCCCTTTATCTCTTCTTCCTTACAGCTTGTAGATTTGTTTACCAAATCATTATCCTCTTCGCGCTTTCATTTCTTGACCGACAAACTCTCGATGCTTATTGTTGTCGCATCATGAGTTTGAGGGGGATGTTATGATAGTTATATTATGCTTATGTAAGGGTAGTATAGTCTTTTCTATTATTGTTTAGGCTTCTTATTCGAGTATAAGACTTGTAGCAGTGGCCAAGTATAAGATTTGGAGTAGTGGCCAAGTATAAGACTTAGAGTAGTGGTCAAGTATACTTTCTCATTAAGTTAGTTAGTCTATATATATATATATATATATATATATATATATATATAGAGAGAGAGAGAGAGAGAGAGAGATGTACCTCTGTTTTAGGGATTAAGGCTTTCTCTTCTAATGTTAGCCTTCATCTTCTCTTTTCTCTTATCAATGGTATTTGCTATTTCTCTCATTATTCTTATCAAGGCCCACCTCGTTCCTTTTGTAGCAGATATGGAAGGAGATCCTTCCGCCTCAGATTCAATTTTACGTATGATTATTATCTAGAGATCGCACATTGGTCAAGAAAGGGATTTTACACTATGATGATTATTTTTGTTCTGTTTGTTCAGAGGAGGAATCGAGTATCCATATTGTTTTGCATTGTCATTTTACTTGGCGATTTTGGTCTATTTTATTATCAAAATGCAATGTGACTTGGGTTTCTCCGGGGTCTCTTGATGATTTTTTCACTCATTGGAACTCGTTATCAACCGGTAGACATCGCAAGCTATGGAAGCTGATTTGATTTTTTGGAGTTTGGCACTTATGGAAGGCTAGAAATAAACGGGTTTTTGAGGAGGAGTCGTTGGATGTTATTTCTTTGCTTTTCTTAACGGTTTGTAAGGCATTTGATTTTCACAAGGCGTACAATCTAGGATTCTCATACACTGACAATGATGTTTTTAGAAGTATAAAGTTATTCAATAATTTTTTGACTTATTCACTTAAAAATACCAAACGTTTGCATTTTGTGTCAATCATAGCCAAACCTTTCCAACTCACCAGATTTAGCCAATTTTCATATATCATGTTTCTTTTTTAGCCTTTTGCGAATCAAACCGAATTTCTTGCCACTTTGTCATCCTTGTCAGCTCCAATTCACCAAATTAGTGACATGGCAACTTTCCTTTAATCCAACTTAACCAAACCAAAAGACGAACCAAAATTAAATCCAACTTTTAGATTAAATAAATAAATAATTAATTATATTACTAAAAATCATATATATAAAATTTATTAAGTCTAGGTTATACTTGATTTGACCGGTGGGAGGATTGAATTAGTGACTTTTAAGAAATGGAGGCCTCGATGAAATGAAAACTCGTCAATTAGAAATGTAAATTCATTGTCTGGAGATGTAAATTAGGGTTAGATTCAAGAAATGATCTAATCAAAACTCAAAAATTTATTAAGTCTAGGTTATATTTGATTTGATTAAATTAATTATAATTTTAAATTAGTTTTAATTAATATTAGTTACAATTAATTAGAAAATATAAATTTTCTAAATATGTATGTATGCTTTTTAGTAATATAACTAATTATTTATTTAATTTAAAAGTTGGATTTAATTTTTTGTTTGAACCATTATGTGGTTCATCATTTGGCTTGATTAAATTGGGTTAGAGGGAAGTTGTCATGTCATCTAATTTGGTGAGCTGGAGTTGACAGAGATGACAAGTTGACAAAAAATTCGGTTTGATTCACAAAAGGCTAAAAAAGAAACATAATATGTGAAAATTGGCTAAATCTGGTGAGTTGGAAAGGTTTGACTATAACTGACACAAAACGCAAAGGTTTGGTATTTTTACGTAAATAAGCCTAATTTTTTTTAGCCTCGTTTTGTTTTTGACTTCCTTGGTCATCCACAATTGTGGATGAGCTAATTCATTAATCGTTTATCCAAAAAAAAAATTATAAATTCAAATTTGGCAAATTTGTTATAAATCTATTCATTTTTTTTTTTTCAAAATTGATTTAACTAATACCTATAATAATGATTGAATGCGTGAAGTTTTTTTAAGGTTTAAATGCACAAAAAATCATCAACTTTCGCGTATTTTTTATATTTAACATAATTGTTTTATTTTGGCAAACAAATACATGAACTTTCAAAATTTTGCAATTAAAGATACCGGCACCGTTTTGGATGTAAACGGCACCGTTTTGGATGTAAAATGACACTATTTTTTACAGGAAACACACACGTGGTTTTAATTGCAAAAAAAAAATGAAAAAATCATGTTAAATATGTCAAAGTTAAAAGATTTTTTTAAATACCAAAAATACGCAAAAGTTTGAGATATTCGGTTCATTTAAGCCTTTTTTAAACTTAAAAATAAATTGTCAATTGGTATGACACATGATTTCGGATAAGTCAATTTTAAAAAATTGGCTATATTTTTCACAAATGGTATAAATTGGAATAGATTTTTAACTTTTAAAAGATTTGAATAGATTTTCGGAAGAGGCAAAACGATTTGCCCTTTTTAATACCATTAAACCCTTTTTTTCTTTCAAAAAAAACCTCTTTTTTCGATTGACTGGTTTTTTTTATGTTTATTGTGTTTTCTTTAATGAAAATCTATAGAGGATATATACAATTAATTTTTGGGTTTTATTATATACCGCCCTATTTACTAGGTACTGCCCCTCAAAATTACCTCCTTACCCTTTTAATTAAAATATAATAATTTTTTTTCAATCTCATTCTAATCCCGAAATTGTAATGGTTAATTACACTTTTAATTTTTTGAAAAACGAATATTAAAACTCCAAAAAATCTTCTGAAGTAATATTTTTTTAATGATTTTTTTAGGTGGAACGCATCTAGATTGTTAGTGAGGCGTTTCCTGGGAACGTCCCACCTTATGGTGGGATGCATCCGGAGGTCGTCCCACCCACCATAAGGTGGGACGCAATACCAAGACGTTCCATATGAAAAAAGTGAAAAAAAATATAAAAATTACACGAAAAATTTACCGTGCTATCTTGTTTTTTTTCTCGGTTAGATTTTGATATTTTAATCCTAAATTTATGTTTTTTTTTTGTATTTGAATGTGAGTTGAGACAATTGGAATGTGAATTTTTTAAGAAAATAGAAAAAGGTAGGAAAATAGTATTTAGATAAAAAAAAGTGACGATACCTAATAATTTAAAGGCGGAAATGATATTCCACTTAATTTTCTTTTAAGATTAGAACAGGTTATCATCTAATTTACTCTTGATCTTGATGTATAGATTATGCGACTTTTATTTCGATTTTTCATAAAAATTCATTTAGGAAACAGTAGAGTTTTTATTTCCTTTTTAATTATTTTGATCTTGCGAAAAAATGTCCTTTTCGTCATTTAAGGATGTGTAAATTGGCTGGAGATTGGTACAAAGTCAATTTTCTTGAAAAAAGAAAACATAAATGTGAGAAAAATTAAGTTCCTTTTTTCTCATAATAAAATATAAATTCAATGAAAAATTGACAAAATTAAATAAATTTAAAAAGATATTTACAATAAAACTATATAATTAAAATATATTTATGAACTTTAATTTTTTTGGATAATTGTTTTAATCAAAAAACTTCTGCCATTGTTTAAAATTTGGCCCTTCGACTAATTTGAATGTGCTAAAGGTTAAATCTTTGGTTTCTAAATATTTTATATTTTCAGCTATCCGCGAATAGAAATTTAAAAATTTAAAATATAATTTTTATAACTAAAAATTCATGTTGAAAATTAAACAGACAAATTTATATTAAGGCATACTATAATATTTAAAAAAAATCTAAAAGCTACAAATAATATTTTTCTCTATTAAAGTGTTTTATTTTTTTAATTGATTTTTAATTTCGTTGATTTTTCTGGTGCTCAAAATGTTTCATATTTTCAAATTTACCATCTGCAAAACTTCCACATTCCAATATTCTAGCCATCATAAAAAAAACATTCTCAAGGCACTTTCATAAACTACTTTGAGTTGTAAGTTGCCGCTATCAATTTTTCTGTATTCTACTAACCTAAACTATATTTTAGTTTGACAAAAAAAAAAAAACTATATTTTAGGCTTCTAGAATTTTGGACTTATGAACTTTTAGAGTTTTGGGTTTCTTTAAACTTTGATATAAAATATTAATTATTATTTACATTAAATGAATTATTAAAATAAAATTAATTATAGTTTACATCAAATAAATGTATATATATGCTTCCTCCGTCTCAATAGAGTTATCCACTTTACTTTTATCACACAATTTAAAAAAAGCAATTATTGTTTATGGATTTATAAAATTTTCCTTACTTTTCTTGTCATATCCCTATTTAATATAGGGTACACTTGCAATTTACTTTCAATTTACTCATTAGTGAATTTTAAATAGGGATAATAAAGAAAAATTAAATGTAAAAATTAGTTACTTTTTGAAAGTGGACAAGAATTTTAGGACTAAAAAAGTTTTCAAATTGGACAACTCTATTAGAACGGAGGGAGTATAAAATAAATTTTACAATCAAATAGAACCAACCATTCTCTCAAGCAAACAATGCTAGAGAGAGAAACATTTCTCCTCTAGTTTTTCCGTTTCTTCAACAGCAGGTTGCTTGGGTTGGGGAAACGGTAATTTCTTTTCTTATACCGGAATTTTACCGTTTCTTTATCCATTTTTTATAAATTTTTTATTTATTTTTTGTATTTTGAATAAATTTTCTCTATTAGATCTAGAGATGAGTGTTTGGATGTAAATTTGTGGTCTTCTTTTTCTGTTGGTGTTGATATTTTCTGAATTTGATATAGATCCTTTTATTATCAGCGATGTTCCGATTCTTTATTAATTTTTTTTATTTGCAGTGTTTCTTTATCTATTCAAATATTCTTGTGATGGATTTGTCTATTGTCGACTCTTGTTTCAATATTTTTGACGATATTTCAAGCTTGTTTGCTATGAGTTTTTTGAAGAATCAAAACTCCATCATAGTTATATAATTTACTCCTCTTTAAGGTTTGTAAGGTGATATGCAATTAAGAAAATTATGTTGTAGCATAGGCTTATTGTTCTAAGTCAAGTTATCTGAATTTTTTGAAACTTACATATGTAACTGCTATTGTTATGAGCTAATACGACGGTTTCCATGTTGATTTAAAAAAAATAAATCAAATAAAAGGTAAATTATAATAAGAAATTTATTATTTAAAAAAGTAGTTTTTATTTACTAACGTAATAATTCAAAAAAAATCAAACAATTTCGTGATTCTAACCAAATTAACTACTTAACTTTATCATTAATATTTTAATTGAATTATTTCATTTCAATTGCAGTCGTGTCGTTTCAATGGATAAATTATAAATACTTTATTTACATGATAAATATGTTTTTATTTGATGACGAGCACTCACTCCTTTGAGCTGAAATCCAGGATCACTATCAAATTTCGGGCTATACCGTCCGCAAGCCCACCGATCTGGCAAATATGACTATATAATGGTTAGCGGGCCAATCTCGCCACTTTATTTTGGATAATTGATTCTGACCATCACTGAACTTTTCAATTTTTTCATTTAAGTCATTAAACTATTTTTTGCTTTCATTTTAGTATTTCCGGCCACAAATACTTAGGTTACAGCTGGAAATTGACATGTGGCAACCGGACTTTGCTAGTTTTACTTTGAAAATTATCATATATACATAATTTCACTTTAAAAATGAGTTTTTAAGTCAAATTATGCATATATGGCAAGTTTTCAGGTAAAAAAATAATTTCGGCTGCCACCTAAACATTTTTGGCCGGAAATTATCAAAATGAAAAACATTGAAAGTTCAGTAATAAAAAAAATAGTTTAGCGACTGAAATAAAAAAATTCGAAAGTTCAGTGATCTTCGGAATCAATTACCCTTTTATTTTTTTAAAAAGTCGTAATCGAAATTTGAACTCGCGACTTTAGTGTACGGATGGCTGAGCCTTAAACCACTAGATCAAATTCGTGTGTGCCATGACATCTATATTAAATGATTGTATTTTTTGTATTTGTCTTTCTATGACTTGATTATCATTCAACAAATCGAATTATGCTTAATTTATTTAATTATAAGAATAAGAAATAATTAAAATAAAAAAAATTAGATCATGTTCAAATTCGGAAAAATAATTAAAATTATAGAAATTAAGTTTTTTTGTTAAATCATTAAGCCTTATTTTTTATTGAAAGAAAGGTCTACTTTTATTAGCCTGCATAACTTTTTAGCCAGTTTCACAGAAACTGTGCACAATTTTCGTAAATATAAGAAAAATAAAATCAGCAATTTTACATTTTTAATTAATTTAAAATGTACGTAAAAATCATCTTATTATGACTTCACAAAACTTGGAAAGGGTCATGGGTCCATTTAGGGTGAGATGTAGCAACAAGTTAGGAATCAGTCCACTAAGCGGTGACGTTAAACCACGTCACCCACAGTCCCCGTGACGTGAAACATGCGTAACAGCAGTTGACGTTAGAGTCTCCCCTTTTCTCTTCTATTAAAATGCCATTTCTCTCAACATTAATCTCCCCCCTCCTCTCCTAACTTTACAATAAAATTCAATGCAAGAAGCAATTCCATTTAGAGCATACCTCCCGGCCACCGCAACAAGCGGCAGCAACCGGCAGTTTCCGCCACGAGACGGCGGAAATGTACTAGTACTCGGCACCAATATTGGAGAAAACTATGTGCATAAATTAGTGCTAGAAAATTCTGTTATTGTATTTGGTAAACGTGGATGTTGCATGTGCCATGTTGTGAAGCGGCTGTTATTAGGGTTAGGTGTTAACCCCGCCGTGTTTGAGGTGGACGAGAAGGAAGAAGCCGCCGTGATCGACGAGCTATCGAACGTTAACGGTGGTAGAAAGAGAGAAGACGGTGGAAAGGTGCAGTTTCCGGTGGTTTTTGTAGGTGGAAAATTGTTTGGTGGATTAGAACGAGTTATGGCGACTCATATTTCCGGTGAGTTGGTGCCTATCTTGAAAGATGTTGGAGCTTTGTGGCTATAATCACTAGATTATTTTAGAATTTTCTGATTTTAATTTATGTTATATATTGTGTTCTTTCTCTAATTAAAATCTTGAGAGAGGAAATATACAAGAATTTTTTTCTCTTTTTGGATTGAAGACTGATAGCATGGACACCGTTTTAAAAATATTTGGAAAATTTGATGTTTCGAATACGAAATTTTATTATTACATAAAAATCTTAAAACTAACGTTGTGTTTCGTGTTTTTGCGTGTCCGTAATATCTACATTAAAAATTTAGATTAAGCTTGTGTAGCTAGCTAGCTAGCTAGTAGTTGCATATCATCATCTAATTTACGTTTGATATTGATGTAGATTAATAGAGTTTTTTTTTTCTTTTAGAATTATTTTGCTCTCATGCAAAAATGTCCTTTTCATTATTTATGGATGTGTAAATTGGCTGGAGATTGGTACAAGGTCAATTTTCTTGAAAAAAAAAACTTAGATATGAGAAAAATTATATAAATCCCTTGATTCAAATGAAAAATGCATGTTTTAATTAAGACCACAAAACATAGACCGCCGTCCACAAATATTGACGATAAAGCATGATTTAAATTCGCGTATCATCTTAAAACTAAGTGTGAATTATTATGCATAATTCCTAATATTATGTTAAGTTTTGGTAAATTATAACAAATATTCCTAGTCATTTCTAGACTTTTAGATATAAAATAGCTGAAATTTCCTTACGGGCAAATTTTAATTATAAAAAATAATTAAAATATTATAAGAAAATTTAAATAATTGTAATTTTGATCTAAACTTAAGAAAAATAGTAATTAATTTAAAACAATTATTATTAAATTTTGTTTATTTATTTCTTTGCACTATCATTCAATTTAATTCAAGTTGGTGTATCTTTATATTTTTTTTAATCTCTCCGTTATAGCTAATTTACCTAAATTTAAGCAAACAAATATCTGCAAAATTGAATCAAATAAAATAGTGGTCAGCCAAACTACAGTAATAATGCTAAACAAAAAGCTGATTTAATGGAGCAAATAAGAAATTTTTAGTGATAATTAACTAACACTTAGGTCATCATGGTGATGTAAGTGTGGGACATGGCATGTTATAAAGAATCCAAATTTGGGTTATATAATAAAAAAAAAAGGTGGAATAAGAAAAGATATAGGGATGATTGTTATCGTGGCATTGTGGTAGCGTTGTTGTCGGCCAAAATCAGCATAAAACTCTAATAGTCATTGCATATGTCACATAGTGGAGTTGAAAATTAAAATCACTATTCACTCCACTATATTAACAGGTCAACTCATTTTACTTCAATCTCTTCATTATATATGCACCAGTTTTTTTTTTTGTTTTTTTTATTAACGATAAAAATCGACTCTTTTAAATTTCAATTGTTAGTTTGTTAGTTACGGAGACGTGATTCGAATCCACAACATCTTGATGCATTTAGAGATACCTTAGCCATTCAAATTAGACCCACATTAGCCACCAATTTTATAGGCTTTTAGTTATTTCGTTTGTTGAAAATTACTATTTATATAAAAGTGTGAGTTGTTTTTTTCATAGGAAAAACGTTTGTTTTTAGCTTCTAATGTTTATTCGAAGGTCTGTATTTATCTTTACATTTGATTTTAGCTAAAATACACTCCTAATGTTTTAAAATTAGTCTATCTATATTCTTATTTTTGACGGGATTTAAATAAATTAAATTTTCCATCATCTCTTTTCTATGTGGATGATGACATGACTGGTACATCTAAACACAAGTTCATTTATACCTTTAATGTTTACTTCAAGCCCCGAATATACTCTTAAATTAAACATTTTTAAAAAAATTACATTTCATAACTTCGACGATTTTATCATATATATAAACTCGAGTTTTTCATCTTTGAGGATATACTTTGCTGGAGTTCATTCTCAAAGAAGTTGAACTCAGCTCTTCAACATCCGGTTCATCTTTGGAGAGGATGAACCGAAATTTGGGTTGATCCTCAGATCTGGGTTCATCCTCATAGAAAATGAACTTCGGCAAGACCATCCTCTTTGAAAATGAAGTCGAGGAGCATCAACTCCTCGTTTGCCGCCCCACAGTGGCTCGTTTGGTGGGTACAGATTTTAAATTTTTTCAAAAAAGTCTCAATTATTTTTCTGATGAACTTGCCGAAGTTACGAAGTGTAATTTTTTTTAAAAAAAAAAGTTCTTCAATTTTTATCGAAAAAATAATTTAAATTAGTATTTCTAAGGACCTTGTGATAAACATTAGGAGCATAAACAAACCTCTGCTTAGGTGTACCAGCCATGTCATCATCCATGCAAAAAAAAATGACGAAAATCTTTGAATTATTTGACCATGTTAAAAAAGGGCATAAGTAGGGCAATTTTAAAAATTTAAGAGTGTATTTCAGCCAAAATCAGACTTAGGGTAAATCCGGATTTTCGGGTAAATATCACAACATAAATAAACCTTTTCTCCTTTTACATATCTCTCACATATGTAATTATATACTTCCTCCGTCCCAATAGAGTTGTCCACTTTGAGAAATTTTTTTGTTCCAAAATTTTTATCCACTTTCAAAAAATAACTAATTTTTACACTTAATTTTTCTATATTATCCCTATTTAAAATCCACCAATAAAAATAAATTACAAGTTGACCCTATATTAAATAGGGGTATAACAAGAAAAGTAAGAATTTTTTTACAAAAACCACAAATAATAATTGATTTGTTTAAACTGTGTGATAAAGGAAAAGTTGACAACTCTATTGGGACTGAGGGAGTATATTTTTTTTGATAATCGAAAAGAAAAGAATGTTCCACGATCTATTATTTTATTGCCTTACGCTTATACTATTTTTTTAAAATTCAAATAATATATTTTTTATTACTTTCGAGTATTTTATTTTTTTATTCAGTTTTGATAATAGTCAATTAAATTAAAAAAATTAATTTTAATTTAATCCTTAAATTTATATATTTACCATATATATGACGCTTTTGCTGACTTTAAATAATTTGTTAATATTTATTAATTTCATTTAAAAAGACTTATTCACTTAAAAATATCAAACATTTGGGACTTATGTCAGCTATAGACAATTTTTTTTAAGTCACCAAATTTAACAATTTTGGACATATTCCGTTTTTTCTGTAGTTAAAGACTAACCAAACCGGATTTATTGTCGGCTTAGATCCTCGTCAGCCTTTAGTTGCCAAAATGTTGTCGAATTGAGGATGGTATAACATAATTTGTTGAGTTGAAAAGGTTTAACTATAAATGACACAAGTCGTAAACATTTAGTATTTATAGGTGAATAGGCTATTCTTAAATTAAATAACTAGTTAATCAATTATGTTATTTATAAAATTCATGTATGTTTAAAAATAATTAATAGTGTTATTTAACACTAATTTAAATTATTATTATTCTACTAAATCTACTTAATCTAATAATTTTTATGACAAATTTAATGAGTATATAATTAATTTAAATTTTATTAAAAAAATCGAAAACTGTCATATTCATTTTATATTTTCAAATTTTTAGCCGTCGGTCCTCTGACACCGCCGCCGCCTCAAACCCAGCTGTTCGTCCTAACGAACAGCCTGGTTTTCTCTTCCTCAAATAAAGATGTCAGGTTTGCAAAACTAAAACTATTAATTAAATTTGCGAAACTTTGTAAAGAATTTGATTGTATCGTTCTAAAAGGTTAATGCTCTCCACCAGCTTTACCTTTTAGGTGCAAATCAGATTTTTTTGCTCTTTTGATATTTTGATAATTTAATATATATATATATTTTTAATAAATTAAGAAAGAAAAACGCTTATAAAAAGAAGTGAACCCACAACCTAACAGTATATTATCGGAAATTTATATTATTGTTCACCGATTTCATTTCAATTTAATTGATATCTTTTTGGAGTGTCCCATTGTAATTAATAATTTAATTTGATTACTTTATTTTTATTTTTTCCTACTCCCTTTAATTAATATTTTTAGTGATGCGTTAAATATATTTTGGCGAAACAATCCACTATTTTTTTTATTTTTATTTTTTGAAAGAATCCACTATTTATTTTGAAAATACGAAATAATACACTTCAATTTCACATTTATTGCATATTCATAAATATGTGTAACCGATCATCCATATTAGCATATTTTTCCTTAAGTGACAAATATTGGAATTTCGTAAAGCCAGTATAACTACGATGACATGCCTTATCCATTTGCAGCAAAAATGTCACTCTCATATCTGATGCCAGAAAATGAAACCTTAACAAATAAATTAGAATTTCAATAAACACGTGTGACGCCATGGTTAACTTCATAATCCAGCACATATCCATAATTTGGGAAAAGAAATAAGTACATAATTTTTTATAATTATATTCATAAAATAAATATAATTGTACGATTGGAAAAATATATAATTAAAATGTTATAGCTGGAAAATTTGATCGGATCCAAATTGTATTGCTATAGTATAATTTTAAATTAAAAAAATAATTCAATCGCTCTTTTTCTTAAAAGATTCTAATACGCATACAAAAATTTTAATACTAAATTTAAATATAAAACTTATAATCGACGACTTTTCTCATACCTATCAGTATCACGATAGAATTTATAATAGAAACATCTTTTTAAAGAATTTTTCATTCGATCAGCGCGGATGTTCAATTCTATCTGTCGGTAGTTCCACTATTAATACTTTATATTTGTTATTTCTAGATTATTTTTTTCAAGAAATTAATATTTTAGATATTTATTTACTTTATTTATATATTGTAAGATATCATGGCATAATAGGTGTATGGAATAATTTTCATAATTTAGAGTTCAATTATAGACCAAAGAAGTGGCTTATGTAGTAGGCTTAAATTAGCCTTTGATATCTATTTTGTTACATTATCTAATTTGATTTCGTTGGACAGACCTAATCCTCCTAGGTTTTAATTAATTAAAGAAACTTGGATTCAGAAAACAAACTTAATTTCTCTTTTAAATATCCCTAAGTCAAATTACACTATCATTGGAATAGTAAATTAGCTCAATGGTGATGATACTGATGATGCAAAAACATTTTAGTATTATAGTTTTTGAAGGTCCTTTTAGTATTGACCATTCAATTTTTGTCTTGATATTTCTTGGAATATTTTGCCAACCCCATTAATCTAGATTTAGTGTCCATCAAAAACAAAACTCCAAAATTAGGTTTATAGACTTTTTAGCCTCGTGTTAGTGTTCAATTCTACTTATGCAAATCTGATATGAGCTGTAAAATATTATAGAAAATGCAGAGATATTTTAAATTAAATTTAAACTTAGGAAAAAGATTATGACCATAGCAATAGGCTTGCAAATCATGGCCATGGATGACCATGAGTTATATATGAAGGTGACTCATTGTTGCAACCATTAAACAAGATAATCAACAAACCAATTAAAAGTTTGTATCTATAAAGCATAAAATTCTAAATGATTTATTGTGACAGTTTAAATTATGAAATCAACCCCAAGGCGTAGATGAGTTGGTAAGGCGCTCTTCTAACTTAAGTGAGGTCGCGGGTTCGAACCGTACTCATGTATGCAGCCGTTTAAAACTTGGGGCCAGAGCTTTGCCTCCCGCAAGGGACCTACCCGGCTCGAGTGGGGATTAGTCTGAATGTGGAAGGCTTAAAGGTGCCGTTTCATAGTTGGAACCCGTTCGGAACACCTCATGATCAGATCAAAAAAAAAAATTATGAAATCTATTTGAAAAAAATATTACCACAAACAACACCATATAAAATGTGAAAACCGTAATAGAGTTAGAAATCTATTCTTTTAGATCACAGAGGATTGAAGTGAAGCTGCATATTAAAAGGTTATCATATATCACATAACGGGGTAATCGTGATGAACCACTGGAAACACAATTTCTGGTATGACTTTGTGCAAACCGTGCAGATAAAAAAATACCACCATAAACATTATAATCATGGTACGTGACGAAAAGTGGTGGATTTAGGAGTTATATATGGGGGCTCCTTACAAATTTACCTCAAAAACAAGAATAATAGGATAATTGATGGAGTCTGCCTTCTGAACCGGTGAGTGAACCTGCAAAACAGGGTAGAAGCTAACCGGACGGTGGTTGTCCGATTAACTCTCCGATGCTAAAGTCAGTCTAGAGCTTTGAGCAGCGTTTTGAGTATATGAATGTAATTGTGATTCTAGGCATACCTCGTGCTCCTTTTATAGTAGTCGAATATACCTAGTAGAGTTGTATTAGGCAGGTGAATCCTACTTTATAGGGATTCGGCCATATCGTAGAGATTCTCCTGATTTGTCGGGATCTACCTTAATCTGATAAGTCCTATTTAGGAACGTTTTCCTAAATAGTCTTATCTTCCTAAAGTAGAGCTTATCCTTCCATATGTAGTGTTTGTGTCCGAATAGGACAACACTTCCATAATTAGTCGATTATCCGAATCCCGGACCTGACGCGTATTCGGCGGATCATGGGGGATTCGGTCTTTATTAGCATATCACCGAATCTTAAGCGATTCGGCATTTCCTTCACATCTTCGGATCTTCAGGGGGAGTCCGGTATCACCTGAGAGTGGATCTCCTGTAACTCGGCTCCATTATACTTACAGTAGGATTCGGTATCCATCATTAGCCCCCCCGCAAGTGAGCTGAAGTAGTTTGGCATTTATGCCTTAGTGGATTTTAGCTCTTTTGGAGCTGAGTTCTTTTATACGGGCGAGTTGTTTTGTATTCCGGGCGAGTCGTTTCATATGTTTGTGGGCGACGTTTCATCTTTAGTAAGATTCTGCGTTGCCACGTGTTGTCCATCAGTAGAGGGTTATGACTGGATGAATGACAAGTGTCTTCGTGCGCTATTAGTTGGTCCTTATTTGTAATTATGGGATCTCGTCTTTTCAGTTTCTTTGGTTCAGGCTATATAATTGCTCATTTTCTTTCATTTTCTTTCTTCTTCAACCTTTGCTTTCTCTGCAACTGCTAACCTTTGATTTCTTCAAGCTTTCTGTGGGTTTCCTTCTTCTGCTGTCAAGATTCCTCGTTTTCAAGTTGCTCCTTACCTTTCTTTTGATCCTGCGTATTTGCTTGCGAGGTATTTTACCTTTTCTCTAATTTAATTTCTTGGTAGTTTTTCAGTTTTGATTTTATTCCTTCTGTTCTTCTTGTTCTTCGTCTTGTTCTTCGTCTTTTCCTTTCTTTTGATCTTTTAGAGTTTTAATTTCATCATCATTCCGTGTTTCCCCCCCATTTTAAAAATTTTAAAATGTCAGAAGTAACTGAGGGGGCGAAGGGTGCTCGTGACGAGCTAGAATATACCCGGAGCTCCTTGTCAAGAGAGCAGATACTTGGTTATGCCGAGGAATTTAACTTTCCTGAGTCGTATGTTATTCTGAGACCGGCAAAATCGTATCGGGCGAATTATAGCACCGATTCGCCTTCCAAGATAGTAATTTTTCATGAACAGCTTTTAGCGGGTCTTAGGTTTCCCTTAGAGTCTTTAATCGTAGAGGTCTGTCATAATTTAGGTGTTCCTTTGGGTCAACTGCATCCGAACGCGATTCGCCTTCTTTGTTCTTTTATGGAATCGTGTAGGGTTCGGATGCAGGAGCCTTCGCTTGCTCTTTTTAATTATTTTTATGTTTTCTCCCGCCGAAAGGGTGAGGAATTTATTTTTGCTGGTGGTCGACCGAATCGATCTCTTTTTAGTCTTCCTTCTTCTTTGAAGGGTTGGACCCCTAAATTTTTCTTGGTTCAGCACTCTTCTTTCTCCTCTTTTTCGCGGAGTTTTACTTCTAGTAAGGTTTCGCTTACTAATGTACCTGGTCTGGATGATGGGGAGAAGGACTTCGCCCTGTCTTTGCTGTCGGATTGTCGTTTTGATAAGCCCAAGTACAGCGTTCTTTTAGAACAATATTTGAGTCGTCGTGAAATACTTTTGGTGGGTCTTCCTTTAGAAGGTATTTTTCTAATCTTTTGTTGTTATGTTTTTGTTTTGTAGGATGTCGACTTCTCTTGAACATTTGCTTGACAATTTTCATGTCGATATGACTGTAGATATGGGCGAGGTCACCAGTGGCGTTCCTAATCCTTCTACGATCGCCGTACCAGATCCAACGCCTGATTCGGTGGATCTTGGTCCTGCTTCCGGCGATCAAGTTCCTGCTGCGACTCCTGAGTCGCCTTTGCTTCCTTCGAAGGAATCAGCTCCTTCTCTGATGGGGTTGCCTACCGGCGGTCAGAAACGTCCTGCTGAGGACCAGGCTGGAGCTTCTGCCAAGCGTCCCAAGAAGAAAAAATCTTCTGGGGTGTCTATCGAGGAGGCACCTCGGTTTGCGGCTTGGGCGGACGCACAAGATCCGCCTCGACTTTCAAATGTCGCCATTCTTCATGCTTGCATGGAGAATATTATGATAAAAGAGGACGTTGAGTCCATTGATCGCGAACATGGCGATAATTTGGCTGAGTTCGCCTGTCTCGGCGGTTTTTCGGTATGCTTTTTTTTTTCTTTTGTTTTATATTATGATTTGCTTCTCCTTTTTTCTTATTTGTTGCTTTCTTTCTCAGGTGGTCCAGTCCATCGCTGTTTTGGAGCGCCGCCGAAGGGATGCGGTGGATCAACTGAAGAAGCTTCAGAAGGATTCCGAATCCTGGCTCTCCGAGAGACAGAAGATGGAGGAGGAGGCTGGCGAGGCGACTGGTCTGATCCAGCAGCTGAGGTCTTCCGTATCTGCCAAGACTCGGGAGATTTCCGCTTTAGAGGCTCGGGTTCGAACTTTGTCCGAGGAAGTCGAGTCTCTACAGTCTTCTTCAGGTGCTCTCACTAAGGAGAGGGATGATCTGAAGAAAGAAGAGGGGCGTCTCCGCCGGCGATTGGGTGACTCTGGGAGCTTTTATTCCCAAGTCATGACTCAGTACCGGTTGGCGATCGGGGCAAAGCTGCGGGAGCAGAATCCTGGCGTCGATCTTTCTGGAGTCAATCAGTTGGATCCTGCTTCTTTGGCGAAGGAGGTGAAGGCGAAGCTTGATAAGCAGAAGCAAGATGCTCTGAATAAGGCTTAGTTTTTATTTTCTCTTTTTTTTATATTTTTTGCTTCTGTTAATATAATGATCTTTTGACCATTGCTCTTCTTTAGTTGTAGAGTTAATCTAAACTCGTTTGTTATTTTGAGAAGTTAATCTAAACTTCTGCTGGTGTAATTTATTTGTAGGTCCGAATGGATCCTTTTATTTATTTGACTCGGACGAGTCTAAATTATTTTTTAACTAAGATTCAAACGACTCTTGTTAAATTGTATTTATTAGGTCTTGAGCGAGCCTATAAAATTTTGCTTCTTATCGCCAAATCGCATTTTTATTTCAAAAATGGAAATAAGTACATGCCATGAATTAATTTATTGATAATACTTTCTCAGGTGTTCTACATTCCAATATCTGGGTACCATGGACCCAGTTATTGTCTTTAGTCTATATGCGCCTTTGCCAGTAGCTTCTTCTATGATGAAGGGGCCTTCCCAATTAGCCTGCATTTTCTTTACTCCTGCGTTTCCTCTGCCAACTTCCGCGTTTCGTAAGACAAGATCGCCTCTTTGAAATTCTCTAAAGTTCATTCTTTTGTTATGGTATCTTGCAGCTTGCTTCTTGTATGTAGCGGCTCGGGCTGCCGCTTCATCCCTTCTCTCCTCTAGTAGGTCTAGACATAGTCTTGTTCTAGCCTCATTAGTTTCTTCTTCTAGATAGTTTACTATGATACTGGGTATACCAATTTCTACTGGAATTACTGCTTCAGTGCCGTAGGCAAGCCTGAAAGGTGTTTCGCCAGTTCTTTTTCTAGGAGTTGTTCTGTATGCCCATAGAACGCTGTATAATTCTTCTGCCCAGTTCTCCTTATACTGAGAAAGTCTCTTTTTTATCCTTGTGCTATGGTTCGGTTGGTGACTTCTGTCATTCCGTTTGTCTGAGGGTGCGCCACCGAAGTAAATTTCAAATTGATCATTAGTCCTTTGCAAAATGCCTTGAACCGCTTGCAATTGAATTGTTTGCCGTTGTCTGCTATTACAGTGTGGGGTATGCCGAATCGGCATATTACTTCGTTCTTGAAGAATTCCTCTACTTTGGCTGCGGTGATGGTTGCGACAGGCGCTACCTCTACCCATTTTGTGAAGTGCTCTATTGCGACGATTAGGAATTTCACTTGATGTTTTCCCGTTTCGAACGGTCCAACTATGTCAATCCCCCAAGTGGCGAACGGCCATGGGCTTTCCATTGATCCTTGAGGCACTGCTGGTACACGACTGACGTTGTCGTGTCTTTGGCATTTATCACATTTCTTGACTAATGCTTTTGCGTCTTCTTTGATGGTCGGCCAGTAGTATCCCTGGAGTATTGTTTTTCTTGCTATGGTGACTGCTCCTTCGTGCGCGCCGCATATTCCTTCGTGGATTTCCTTTAAGATGGATTCTCCTGTCTGAGGCGAGACGCATCTAGACCATGGATGAGTTAATGAGGTTCGGTAAAGAACTCCGTTGTGAAAAGAGTAGTTGGCAGATTTTCTGATGGTGCGAATGGCTTCGACTTTGTCTGTTGGTAACTCGCCGCGGTCTAGATATTTGATCAATGGAGTCATCCAGGAGTCGGCTTCCTCGATTGCCATGACTTCTGTTTTTCTGGTGCTTGGTGATTCGAGAATTTCCTTTAACTGCATTTTAGCGAATATATCTCCGAGTTCTGACGCTGATTTGGCGATGGCGTCGGCTTCGGTGTTTTCCTCTCTCGGGATTTGAATGATTTCCCATTGTCCTCCTTGTGCTTCCAGCTGTTGGAGCTGTGTTTTGACTTGACTCAGGTATTCGATCATCCCTGTTTCTTTGGCTTGATATTCTCCCTTGACCTGATTTACCACCAGCTGGGAGTCGCTATAGATCTTTAGGATTTCCGTTCTTATTTCTAATGCGAGGCCGAGGCCTGCGATTAGGGCTTCATACTCAGCTACATTGTTGCTGGCGGCGAATTGGATGTTTACTCCATATTCGATTCTGATTTTTTCGGGTCCTCTGAGGATGGCTCCTGCTACAGCTCCTTTTTCATTTGACGCTCCATCTACGTGGAGTTCCCATACCAAGGCTGGTTTGGGTTGGCCAGTCTCGGTTGGAGTTATTTCTGCTACGAAGTCCGCCAAAGCTTGTGCTTTTAGAGTCGGACGAGGTTCGTATCTTATGTCGTGTTCGCTGAGTTGGATGGACCAGTGGACTAATCTTCCGGAAGTTTCTGGTCGTTGGATCGCCTTTCGCAATGGTTGATTTGTTCTTACCACAACGTTGTGACTTTGGAAGTAGTATCTTAGCTTTTTAGCTGTGTTCAATACGACAAGTGCCATTTTCTCGATCTCGGGGTATCGTGTCTCCGCGCCCTTCAGGACTCGACTAATGTAGTAGATTGGCTTCATCTCGTTATCTTCTTCCCTTACCAGCACTGTCCCGATGGTCTCGTGCGTGGTGCTGATGTATAGGTATAGTGTCTCCCCTTTCAGCGGTCTGCTTAGCAATGGAGGGGTGACGAGGAACTTCTTTATTTCTTCAAAAGCGTTCTCGCAGTCTTCATTCCATTCAAATTTTTGTGTTCCTTTGAGGGCTTTGAAGAAAGGCAAGCATCTTTTTGCTGAGCAAGACATGAATCTACCGAGTGCTGTGATTCGCCCGTTGAGTTTTTGAACTTCATTTATGCTTCTTGGTGCCTTCATGTCCATAATTGCTTTGATCTTTTCGGGGTTCGCCTCTATTCCTCTTTGAGATATCATAAATCCCAGGAATTTCCCGCCTTGTACGCCGAACGTGCATTTGTCAGGGTTCAGCTTCATTCCAAACTTATTCAGTATGTTGAATGTTTCTTCAAGATCTTTTGCATGGGTTTCTTCTTTCTCGCTCTTGATGATTAGGTCGTCTACATACACCTGGACTCGTTTTCCTATCTCGTCTTTGAACATGAAATTCATAAGTCTTTGGTATGTTGCTCCAGCATTTTTCAAGCCGAAAGGCATTGCCGTGTAGCAGTAAGTTCCTCCCTCCGTGATGAATGAAGTTTTTTCCTGATCTTGCTCCTTCATCTGAATTTGGTGGTAGCCTTGAGCTGCGTCGGCTGGGCTATACATCGCGTGTCCAGCAGTAGAGTCCACGAGTTGATCGATATCTGGGAGAGGGTAGCTATCTTTAGGACATGCTTTGTTTAGATCGGTGTAATCCACACACATTCTATTTTTTCCGTTGGCTTTCTTTACGATAACTACGTTAGCTACCCATTCGGGGTAGTTGACTTCTCGTATGAATCCTGCTTTCTCCAGTTTTTCTACTTCTTCAGCGATTATTTTCTGTTTTTCTTCCGAGAACTTCCTTTTCTTTTGCTTCACTGGGTTCGCCGCTTCTGCTACATTTAGATCATGAGTAATGACTTGGGGGTCTATTCCGACTATTTCTGATGCGTTAGCAGCGAAGGTTTTGACGTTGTTTTTCAGCATGGCCGTGATTTCGCTTTCGATCTTTGGGTTCATGTTTGCGCCGAGATTTACTCTTTTCTCCTTGTCGAGTTGGAGTTTCTTTGTTTCGCCTTCGGGTGCTGTTTCTTTTTCTTCGATGTCGTGATTAAGGATTTCTTCTATTGCCATTGCTTCGCCTGATTCTTTTATTGCTTGCTCGTAGCACTTTTTCGCCTCGGCTCGGTTTCCTTGTATCGTGATAATTCCTTGTTTCGTCGGTATCTTCATGGTTAGTGCCTTTATGCTTGTCACGGCAGCTGAGTCGTGGAGGAATGGTCTCCCCAGTATTGCGTTGTATGGCAGGTCGATTTCTACGACGCTAAACCGTGTAGGTAATTCCTCGCTTTTCCTTGTCCTTCCTAGTTTGACGTCGAGAGTAATTGTTCCGTTGGGCTTAATTGGCAAGCCTCCAAATCCTACCACAGGCGTGGCATTTCTTTTTAGTTCCGCTAGGTCTCCTCCTAGGCTTTCGTAGGCCTTTTTTGTTATTAGGTTTATTGCGCTTCCTTCATCGATCAGGATTCTCTCAACGTTCCAGTGTTCGATGATCATGGCCACTACCAGAGCTTCGTTGTGCTCTTCAGCTATTCTCCCGAAGTCCTCCCCGTCAAAAGTTACTGGAGGAGGAGTTGAGAGTTCTGTTGCTTTTCGTTTTCTCTGTGACGTTTGATCCTTCAGGTTTACTCTTTCAGAAGTCATCTTCTTCAATGAGATTTGTTTTTGAGTTCAGAAAAGCTCCTTCTTTTGAAGTTTAGTTAAGCTTTTCCCACAGACGACGCCAATTGATGGAGTCTGCCTTCTGAACCGGTGAGTGAACCTGCAAAACAGGGTAGAAGCTAACCGGACGGTGGTTGTCCGATTAACTCTCCGATGCTAAAGTCAGTCTAGAGCTTTGAGCAGCGTTTTGAGTATATGAATGTAATTGTGATTCTAGGCATACCTCGTGCTCCTTTTATAGTAGTCGAATATACCTAGTAGAGTTGTATTAGGCAGGTGAATCCTACTTTATAGGGATTCGGCCATATCGTAGAGATTCTCCTGATTTGTCGGGATCTACCTTAATCTGATAAGTCCTATTTAGGAACGTCTTCCTAAATAGTCTTATCTTCCTAAAGTAGAGCTTATCCTTCCATATGTAGTGTTTGTGTCCGAATAGGACAACACTTCCATAATTAGTCGATTATCTGAATCCCGGACCTGACGCGTATTCGGCGGATCATGGGGGATTCGGTCTTTATTAGCATATCACCGAATCTTAAGCGATTCGGCATTTCCTTCACATCTTCGGATCTTCAGGGGGAGTCCGGTATCACCTGAGAGTGGATCTCCTGTAACTCGGCTCCATTATACTTACAGTAGGATTCGGTATCCATCAATAATATACTTCACTACGGAAAAGTTATGAAAAATACATCATAATTTTTTAAATATTGTAGTTTTACTCTACGTGGCAAAAGGTTAATGATTTTACTCTAACATATAGAATGCATGACCTGACACTTTCTTTCTTTTCTATATTTCTATCTCTTTCCACTTTTTTTCCTTTTCTCTCTCTCTTCTTCCACTTTTCTTCTTTTTCTTTCTTCCTTTTTTTTCCCTGCATTTTTCACTTTCACTTTTTTTTAATTTTCTGTCATCTTCAATCTTGCAATTTTATTTTAAAAATTTCCAATTATTTACGTATCATTATTTTTTATCTCGCAATCTGATCTTTCAGATATAGATCTAAAAAAGCAGCAGTGATATTAGCATATCGGTACCACAATTTTTTTCATAATATTATCATAAAAGCAGCAGTGATATTATCATCTCGGTATCATAATGTTTCTGTAAAAAAATTATTTTTCCTACGTTATCATACTATTATCGTTAACTTTGTCATACTATTATCATCTGTTTTTATAAAAATTATCATATAACATTATCATAATATACTTTATCATAACAGTATCATAAAAATATTATCATAATATTATCATGACGTACTTTATCATAGCTGTATCGTAACCTTTTATCATTAACCTTATCATACTATTATCATAACATTATCACAACAAACGTTATCATAAGAATATCATAAAATATTATCATAACATTATCATAACGTACTTTATCATAACTATATCATACTATTATCATAAACCTTGTCATACTATTATCATAATCGTATAATATTATGATACTGATATGATAACGTTATGATACAGACATGCTAACGTTAATGATACCGATATGATAATCAAATACTTTTCTTGACAGAAAATCGTTTTTCTCTACAGTGTTATGATAATGATATGATAACATTATAGTGATAACGATACGATAATCAGACGCTGTTTTCTGCAAAAAAATCGTTTTTTCTGCAGAAAATCGTTTTTAATGCAGATTTTCAGATCTCAAACTGAAAAAATTCAAGAACAATTTTTTAGATCTGAGAGTTAAAATAAATCGTAATAATCACCACGAGTTAAGAAAAAAATCGCTAAAATATAGAAGAACGATGAATCGACGGCGGAGCGAAGATGAAGCGAAGGCGGATCGTTGAAGGAACGATGACGGCGTGATAAAGAAAGAAAAAAAATAAAGAAGAAGAAGAAAATAAAGAAGAAGAAAAATGGAGAAGAAGAAGAAGAAACACACACATACACACACACACACAGAGAGAGAGAGAGAGAGAGAGAGAAGTAAATCTGAGAAAAAAAAAAGATATATATGTTAGAGTAAAAACAAAATATTTAGAGTAAAAAATAATAAAAAATAAGTATTATTATAATAAAAAAAGACTATAGAGTAAAAAAATAAAAGTGTTAAAAATGTGAGGTATTTTCTCTATGTTTTCCTTGTTGATGTATAATTTACTATTATTTTAGAAAATAGAGTGTTTTACCTAATTTTCTCTATATATGGTGGGGTTCATATATATTAAAAATTTAACTTGTAAATATAATTATATGTTAATTAATTCATTAGATAGTATAAACTATAAACTATAAAAATCATTTTAATATAATTGTCTCGATGAATTTTTATATTCTAAAATATTAAATAATTATTATTCAATATACATGCTATTAAATAATTTTTTTAATTTAATTTTAAATTTCCAGCCGTTTTTTAAAATAATCCAGAAAAATCTCCTTTTTTTTATCGTAATGATGGTATATTGCATAAATAAGCAAAATTATACAATCAAAAACAATAGAACTGAAAAGAAACTAAAAAGAAATTAGTTTTATATTATTTTTTTACTGTTTTTTTTAAATAAGAGTATTCATGTGTCGAGTCCAACAATTGAAAACTGATAAATTATTTGATTAATTGCAAATGATTATTTATTTTTATAATATCTCCATAAATGACCAATTCTCTAAAAAAACACAAATGACTAATATTTATATAAATCTTCAATTAGTAATTTGATTTATATTTAATAATTTAAAATTACAATATTAACACTATCTATTTTTAATGTTGAATTTGCATTATCGGTTAGTGTCTTGACAATCTGATTTTTTTTATTAAAATGGGCTAATTTAATTAAGACTTAAAAGAGATATACTTTATTTTAGCAAAGAGTTTATTGTTTTTGGTAAGACATACAGTGACCAATGCATATATATCAGTGTATCACATATACTAGCATATAGATAATTTTCTTTCTTAATAGAGTCCATGGACCCCACCCTCATACTTATGCATCCGCCTCTAGTGACGAACCCCGTAAATCTTTCTATTAACTTTTATTTTTTCATATCATTTGTTTAATTGATAAATTATCAGTTACATATGTACTTAATGATTTTTCTTCAATTGCTTAATCAATTTGGTCATTAAAACGGATACTAGAGTTAATTTGAATTTTAGACTTAATTTTAAATTTGTAATCATGATTATGAACAAAAATATATTGTTTGAAGAATTGGGGCAATACATGTTTTTTGGAAATATTATTTGATTTAAGAAAAACTCATAGCTTTATGTTAAAGAAGGATTTGAAAGGAGTTACGATCATAAAGCTGTGGCCTAAGTTGGATTTTTGGGCTGGCCCAACCCTTCAAGCCCGCTGATGAACAAAATTAAGACAGAATGAGATATTTTGAAAAAATTACACTGTATAGCTCAAAAACTGAAAAAATTATGTTAATCACTCAGTTTTTTTTTTTCATTTCAACAATCCTTCAATTTTAAAATTATGTTTTCACGTGTAACTCTTTATTTTTCCCTTTCCTATTTTATCCTTAGACTTTATGTCCATTATTGTATGTGTATTACACACAATTATTTCCCCTGCCCCTCACTTCCTTCTTCTCCGCCTTATCTTTATTGTTCCCTACTTTTTTTTGGATGTACAGGTAGGTACAAGTGGTCGGACTTTTATGGTTGGTACCCGGAATGCTAAATTTGTGGTGGTTGGTAGCCGGACCGCCGGACCTTTATATGCTAAATTATTATGAGATTAATTTATGTGTGAGGAAAACGGGTGAAAATTATTGTTTTTTGATTTTGGATGAGGCGGACATATATAAATTGTCCCTCATTAATTTTTTTATGGTTTTTGGTTCGGCGGGATGTTTGAGCAGTATTATTGTAACTATGTGGGCAAGAAACAGAGTATGCAATCCACCAAACTAAACTAAAATTGATTTTTTTTTATTTTTTTAATTCAATTGATTAAGTATTTGAAGTGACAAATATAAAATGTCCTAATTATTATTTTGTATTTTTATATATACAATATTTTAAAATACTTTTTAGTTTTCTAACGTCTTTTTGTTATTTTTGGTTTATTTTTTACTTTTAAGTGTATATTTAGGTATGAAACATGAATTTGCGTAAAATGTATTCGACAATCTATAAAACCGAAAATTAATCTGATGTTAACTGGATGTGAACCAATATCAATTGACCTATCTTAATCCAATTTTTAATAAAAGCTGCCTTCCTGCTCTTTACAATCTCAAATGACATTTTATATAGAGAGAATTTTAAAATTTGGTGTAATCATAAATTAAATATCTCTTTTAATTGAAAGAAATTTGGCAGTTTATAAAACCGAAAATTAACTTGATGTGAATTAGATGTGAACCTATATCAACCGAACTACTCTAATTCAATTTTTAATAAAATTTGTCCTGGTGTTATTTACAATCTTAAATGACATTTAATATATAGAGAATTTTAAAATTTGGTGTAATCACAAATTAAATATCTCTTTAAGTGAAATATATTTGACAGTCTATAATATCAAAAATCAACGTGATGTGAACCGGATGTGAACCTATATCAACTGAACTATCTTAATTCAATTTTTAATAAAATTTATCTTTTTATTTTTTACAATCTTAAATGACATTTTATATAGAGATGATTTTGACATTTAGTGTAATCAGAAATTGAATATCTCTTTTAAGTGAAATATATTTGACAATCTATAAAACCGTAAATCAACCTGTTGTGAAACAGATGTGAACTTATATCAACTGAACTATCTTAATTCAATTTACATTGAATTTTATAAAGTGAATTTACACTAATAATCAAATTAATTTTATATATCTAAAATTAACTTACTCTAACCAAAGTAAATCGATTAGTAAATTATTATAATTTTAAAAATTGACTCAATATCAACTTAATGTAAACTTAATATTAATTCAACGTCGACTTAATGTCAACTCAATGTAAATATAATATAAAATAAATGTCAATCCATAATTTTTTTAATAAATTATTATTATTTTAAAAATTAACTTATTTTAATCAAATTAGTTAATATAAAATAAATTATTAATAAACTAATTATAAATATAACATTAATTTATTTTAATCAAATTGATTAAAATAAGAGAAAAACTTAAATTTTAATAAGGAAAACTAAATTATATATAATTAAAATAATAAACAACAAACAATAGTTATATTTTCAAGTATCTTAAAAATAATAAGACAAACAATGCAATTGGAATAGTCAGTTTGCCCCAAATTCATCAAATTTTTTTCTTCAAATGGGTATCAACCTCTTTCTTAAAAGCTTGCCCCCAAATTCACCTGTTTTTTATCTTTTCAATTTCGTACTATAAACCCCCTTTCAGTTTCAAAGCTTATCTTCTTTTTCATTTTTGTCAGAGCTTACTCCACATATATATCGCCGTGACATAAGAAAATGAAGCAACTTCTACATCGACGGCGTTGCAACCATCTGTTTACGGTTTCCATTAATTACTGCAATAATCAAAATGCTTCTCTTAAGATGTTGGACCACCGGTGATTTGGTAGCAAGACCTACGTCTGACCGTCGCTGGTGGTTGGTTGCGAGATTTATCGGACCGCCGTCGGTGGCCGATGGTTGAAGATTCTGACTTTAATGTTAGCAGATTTAGTGGAAGGTTATAATTGTCCTATTTTTTTCCTAGTTTATTTTAGGCATAAGGTACAAAAAAACTTTCAAGGTCCCCAAAAGTATAGATCAACCCTTTTTGATTTCTAGGGCACGATTAAGCCCTTGTGGTTTTTTAAATTGAACAAAAAAACCCTCTAAATTTTTTTATTGAACAAATAAACCTTTCCGTTAAATATGAGAGTTAACAGCGTCAAATGTCTTTAGGAAAAAAAATTAAAACTGTCCTTAATGTTTACAATATATTTCAATTTACTCCTTCAAAGGACTTATATTGATAAACAATATAAATTAGGGACCTGAATGACAGTTTTTTTTTTAATTTTTTTTTTAAAAGAACAACCTCCGGGCCAGAGGTTTGGCTACCTGAGTACAAATCAGGTCGTTCTCATGTGAGAATAACCGCCGGTCTGTTCTCAGGTCTGAGAACAGAACACCATGTCTGTTCTCACCTGAGAATAGAGGGGTTTGTTCTCACTTCTGAGAGCAGCTGACAGTCTACTCTCAGATTTGAGAACAAATCCTCGTCTGTTCTCACTTTTGAGAATAGACCGTCGTCTGTTTTCACTTCTGAGAGCAGACGACGGTCTGCTTTCAGTTCTAAGAACAGACGATGGTTGTTCTCAGTTCTGAGAACAGACCCGTCTGTTCTCAGGTGAGAATAGACATATGAGAACAGACCGGCATAGGTCTGTTCTCAAATCTGACGCCGGCGGTAGTTTTCAGAGTGACGATAATTTTGGGTCGGCGATGGTTTCGGGATCGATGATGGTTTCAAGATCGGCGACGGTGGTTTTTGAAAAAGGCGGGCGATTTTCGAAATAGGTTCTAATTAAATTAATTTGGGTTAATTATTTTTATTTGATTTAATTGGATTTTTATCAATTTTATAAGATTCAATTAATTGGGTTTGATTAATTTAATCCTATTTTGATTAGTTCAGTTGTGTTTTATTAAATGAGTTTTGATTGATTAAATTAGATTTTAATAAAAACTTTAATTATTTAAAGTTAATTAGAACAGACGACGACCTCCGGCCAGTTGAAATCGTTTTTATTTTTTTTAGTTTTTATAATTTTTAATTAAAAGGAAAAAAAATATCAATTCTATGTGTAGGCAGTCATTTTTTAAATATATTCTAATTGATTTTAATAAAAAAATTATTTAGAGTTAATTAAAAAGAAGAGGGTGAAATAATGTTAAAATAGGCATAAATATAAAATTGGTAAATATTTTAAACATTAAGGACCTTTTTGATAATGTGAAAATTTTTATAAATATAAAATTAGTAAATATTTTAAACATTAAGTATGTTTTTGAACTTTTTTCCTACCGCCACGTCATCAGTTAACTGCAATATGGACGGAAAGGTTTTTTTGTTCAATTTAAAAAAACCAAAAGGGCTTAAATGTGCCCGAAAAATCGAAAAGGGTTGATCTGTATTTTTAGGGAAGCCTCGAGGTTTTGTTTTGTACCTTTTGTCTTTATTTTATGTTATGAGAGAATTGTGAAAACAGAATCAATTTAATTGAAAGATTATTGCCAAAATAAAAAAATTAAGGTAAAAATATAAGATAAGACTATTTTTGGAGGATTTGTATAGATTATCCAAAAAATTTATAAGAATACTTTTTGTGTGAAAAGTACCAAGTGATCACTACATGAAAAGATACAACTTTTATTAAAACATTTAAAAAAATTAATAATTTTTTTATAAGATAGATGATTTGAAATTTTTTACTTATGTAGTTGATAAAGCTTATGTGTTTGTCTATATTGTTTTTTATTTGACAGAATGTGTCTATCTACGCTGTATTTCAAAGATAAAAATGAGAAATAAGAAAAATTATAATATTTAATTGTTTTTAATATGTGTGAAAATAAAAATGGCAAATAAAATGATACGAAATAAAAAATAATTATCAATTAATAATAAGTCGAGTTAATTTAAGTGTAAATGACAAAACTATTCAAAAAACGGAAGAAAGCTACAAAAATGCTAATTTTGCTGAAACTTTATATTTAATACCTACTCAATGAGAATGCAACACATGCCACACACAAAATAAATAAAAATAAAGGTCAAAACGCGTCAGAATAGGTCAAAAACACGTCAGAGACGCGACTGACATGCGTCTGACACGCGCGTCAGAACCGTGCGTCAGCCACGCAACATTTTGTCAAAACTAGGCTTAATCACTCAAAAGCCTCCCACCTTTAAAGTTTTTTGCAATTGCACCCTGACGTAGGAAAATCCTTTCAGAACCCTCCCACCTTTAAATTCTTTTTCAATTGTACCCCAAAGTATTAAATTGACATCTTTTCACATGAAAAAAAAATTATAATAATCTTTTACTTTTAATCTATATTCTAATTAAACACTAATATTATTAATAATTTAAAAAATCATTCTTACTAAAATTATATCCACTAACTTTTTAAAAATCAAACTATAAAAATTTCCAATTTAGGGTACAATTGGAAAAAAATCTAAAGGTGGAGGGATTTTGAGAGGATTTTCCTACGTCAATGTGCAATTGGAATGAAATTTAAAGGTGGGAGGGGTTTGAGAGAGTTTTTCAACATCAGGGTGCAATTGAAAAAAAGTTTAAAGGTAGAGGGCTTTTGAGTGATTAGGTCTCAAAACTATTCAAACATGTATCATTTATGTATATGTTATGTATCAGATACATATCAAGAACATATCTGATTATTATTTTTTCATATTTCTAAAACAAAAATAAATAAATAAATAAATAAATATATTATTAATATATATTATTTATGTGTGTTTAAGGTGCATGTATAATATATTTTAAATTAAAAGATATATGTATCACGTGCTTTAATTAAAATTCACGCATCAAATAATATCAATAACATTTTGATATGTTGCTATTCATTATAAATTGAAGCATGAAAATAATAAGTTATGATTTTTTTAACTCGACTTGTATCAATATAAACATCTTTATATACATGTGATATACAAAAAAAAAGAACCAATAACAATATTTACCCCCTTCGTCAAATTTATCGTCATTGATAAAATACTATATATTATTAATATATATTATTTATATGTCTTAAAACTATATTATTAATATGTATTATTTATATATCTAAAAAAACTATTCAAACGAATACAATTTGTCATCTCTAATAAATTACAATCACTACTATACACGATGTATTAGATATCTATCGATAATTTATCAGAGATCTATCGATAATACTACATCGCAAAATACACATATAATACATATATTAAAATAAGAAATATACGTCTAAACTATTTCTGATATGTACAAAAGATGTGTCGAATATGTATTGTATTTGTATTTGAGTTATATATTTAACACATTGAATATATAACTTACGAGTAGTTGAAATTTATCTATAACATATATTAAAATAAAAAATATGTCACATGCTCTATAAATTGTATAAATTATTTATCAATGATACGTATTAATGATATATTTATCATGTTTTAATTATATATGAAATATGTATCTAAAAATAAATCTAAAAACATATATTTATATAATATATATTTAAATATTCTCTGAACTGTTTCTGATACGTATTGATGATGTATACGAGATGTATCAAAAATGTATAGGAGGTGTACCGAAAATGTATCTAAAAAGAATTGAGGTACCACCATTGACGAGAAGACGCATATAAAGGATATATTTATCATGTATAAATTATATATTAAAAATTTATCTAAGAAACATGTCAAACATGTTTGATGAATTAATATATATTAAAAATAAATGTATTTGAGCTGATTCTGATATGTATAACGTATGTATCTGATATGTCTTAAAGATGTATCTCGAAAACAGTTACATACTATTAATGAAACTTATTGAAAAAATATGTCTCAAATATATATATATATATATAACACATTTAATATATTCTTATAATAATTTAAAATAACAATATAAAAAATAATTTATTCACATCTCAAATACATAAATAATACATATAAAATATAATTTTAATAATATATCTATTTATTATACATCAAACTAGAATGAGTTTTTGTAGCAACAAGAAATTAGCCTAAGTGAATAGATTCCAACTCTTAAAATCTATATAGCACCGATGCGTGTATTGTCCACGTCGTGCTTTATATTTTCCGGTTGCTTCTCCTCAATAATCCCTTACTTCTTTTACTCTGTTCACATCATAACATCAAAATACGTGTTCTCCAAACCACCAAACATTACAATAATTGATAAGAGAGAAAACAAACCACAAATCTAAGAAATAAGAGGTGGACTTAATACCATTGAACAAACACTTACAATTATCAGATCGAATGTAATCAACATTTGAACAATAGATTTCTACTTAGTTTACCATAATACATGTGTTTATTGAGCAAAATGATATTTAATTCATTTATCATAGCAAATTAATGGAGCAATCTCCTGTGAAAAAATAACAAATTTACAACATTTCTTTGTCATTCATGATTGTCATCTATGGTAATCCATTAATTTCACGCTAAAGATATTGTTGAAATCATAAACTATAAATAAAAATAAGGGTTAATTCCTAAAAAAATCACGAACTTTACACGAAGTTTCATTTTAATCATGAACTTTAAAAGTTGTCATTTAAAGGCACGAACTTTCATTTTGTTTCAAATCTATCGCCAAAGTAAAATCCGATGTATTTTATCGAACAAAAAATTCATAATCCTATATATTCTAACTAAAAGATAATAAGATTAATGTCAATTTATAATTTGGGTCTTTCATTAATGGTTTATTTAAGAATTTAGTCAACAAAAATACACTGAAATGATAGATTTGAAACAAAATGAAAGTTCGTGCCTTTAAATGGCAACTTTTAAAGGTCATGATTAAAATGAAACTTCGTGTAAAGTTCGTGATTTTTTTAGTAATTAACCCTAAAAATAAACACGTGAGAGAAGTTGGCAAACAATAATATACTAATGGATTTCACACAATGCATAAAAAAATAAACATCTCTTAAATATTATAAAGATATTTATAGTAATTCGAGAAGTAGTTGCCCACCATCATCACTTAATTAAGAAAAAACAAATAAAAAATCAAAGATGTAATACAATTATATCTAAGTGATTATTTAGATAAGATGCACAATTTTCATTAATGACAGAATTGAAAAAATCATAGCACTAAAATGATATAAAACTATAACTTTTAGGGTATTTCTATAACTTTTTCCAACTTCCAAATAACTCAGTATTCACACTCACCATTACCATCTTCATCATTAATCTCCACAACTCTTCCTCTATAACTCAACACAATCCAAAAAAAATTCATCTCTAGACCTTTAAAAAGCTAACAATGGTGGAACAATAGTATATTTTAATACCCAAAAAACCAACCTGTGCTTTGCCGATGATTTTGATAGTAATTGTTACTCCTTATTTTTCTACACAGTCTATCCATTTTAATAAAAAATAATTTAAACGTTAAACAAAAAAAACATATTGTTCGAAGTTAAAAATTCAGGATAAGAAGAAAAATAAGTTGATCTAATTAAATTTAAAATCACAGATGTGCATGTCAATGAAAGTAAGAAAAAAAATTGAAATTTGAAGGTTAAAATAATTACAGTTATTAAAAGAGAGAAAGAAAATAAAAGAAATAGTGAGAAATGGAATGGAGAAAAAGACAACAAGCTTTACATGTGTTGTTCTTTTATTTATGCAGTGTAAGGATAGAAAGAAGGATGTATGCAGTGTAAATAATCACTGTTTTTTTTTGTCAAAGGCTAAAATTTTCATTAAAAATAACGAAAATTACATAGATGAACGGTTTTTCAACAAATTGAAAAAACCGTTCTAAGATAATGATGAGTGCTGTAAATACAGCTGTACATACAGTCATCGATAAGGGCTTTTCAAACCACCAAATGGGTCACCCAATACATTTATGGTTCAAATATTGAAATACGATCTTCAAACCGTTCTATCCTTAAAACTTCAAGCTCTTCAAGTCCCATCTTCAATCATGAAACCAAAAATTAGATCTAACAAAAAACCAAGCACAACATCAAAACACATCTCCCAAATCTTAGATCTACAAGAACATGGATCTAAAGCTTCGAAAAAAACTATAGAATCTTGAGCGATCTAAAACTTCAGATCAAAGAATTGCGAAAGACCTTAGAAATTTATTCAACCAACTAAATCCACACAAACAAACACCTTAAATAAGATTTATTAAAAAAAAATATAGATTTATAAATAATAGTGTTATGGGCGGAGAGAAGATGATTTTCCGGTTAACCGGAAAAATCATCTTCTCCCACCCTTTAAAAGATGAAGGAAAAAAACTCTTTTGTTTTTAGAGAGAAGGGAGAGCTTTTATTTTTAGAGAGAGTGTTTGAACAGTTTTCATTTGATCACTGTTGTTAGCTCATTAATGTAAACAAAAATTTAGCATTAATGAAAATAAATAGGTTGCATAATATATTTGTAAAAAAAGCCTGCATATATCTCTATTATGTAATTTTCTCTTAATTTAATTATGAATTAATTACAAATTATAGTAGCAATCTCCATAAAAAAATAACATACTGACTAGAATTAACCTTTATTAAATTATAAATAATTATTAAAAAGTAATATAACTTAAATAGTAATAATAAATTTGTAATAATAACTTATTTTAAAAATAAAATAATCTTTAAAATTAGTATATAGACTATAGTATATCTTTCTTAAGAGAAAATTACACATATGAGCTAAACAAGGGCTTTTATTACAAAAATGCTAAGCCTCTTAAATTCTTTCATCAATGCTAACTTTTTCTTTACATCTATGAGCTAAACACGGTAAATTATTACATCTCATACATAATTAATCCTAGCCTTCCACTTATTATATCTTTGGTTCATTTTTTTTCATAAATCAACACATGTTGCTTTTCTTTTTCTTTTTCTTTTTACTCTTTATATTTTCTTATTTATTCCAGCCATGTTAACCTTTTCATCAATTTTTTTATTGTTCTTTTTAATTCTCCATTTATTTATTTATTTTATTCTTTTTGATTCCTCATTCCTTAAATCAAACCCTCATTTTTTTATTATTCTATATAAACACATGTCATGGCTAATAACCTGAAAGAATTTAGTTTTGTGTTGTTTTAATAATGAGAATTGAAGATTAAGTGATTAAAAAGAGTTGCGGAAATGGTGTTTATATAGAAGAATTTGATGGAGTGATGTGTGTGTGTAAACATAGGCACGTTATGAGCCAAAGAGGGTGATGGATGGCAGAATTAGTAGGTGATATTGTTAATACTGTTGTAACAAACACATAATTTTGTTATAAATTATAGAATTTGCTATTGGTTATTAACAGGTGTTGGACCCTCTTTATTTAATGCTTTTGCCTACATTTCTATGTTATATATACCTTGTTCTACTAATTGAGATCAGATATTAATTTATCACCGAAATATAAAGTTGGTTAATTAACTTCCGATAAGTTATTTCCATCAACAACAAAAATGTAGTTTCTAAAAGACCTTTTTTGATTATTTTTTTATGGTAAAATTTTGAGAAAAATTACACTATGCATCTTTCTTTTTAATTTTTTTATAACTGCTATAAAAATACTCTTTTTTAATTATTAGTTTTATAAAATACCTCATTTTATTAATAAGCTATTAGTAATCTACCAAAATGCGTTTTTTTTTGCAAAAAATAAATAAAAAAAATTAGAACGTATTTTTGTAAACATTTAGTTGAATCGACTTCATCTTGAGTATTTTTGTAAAAAGCCCAAAATTTTATCGGTGAATCGACTTCATCTTGAGTTCTTAATTTAACAGTATTAGAGGCTAATTGAGAACTATAAGAGCTGTAGTCAAACAAAAGGGGGATAATTTTGGAGATTTCCAGTCTAAATTGCCCATAATAAATATATTATTAAAATTATATTTGATATGTATTATTTATGTATTTGAGATGTATTATTTATATATTTTTATGTGAGTATATCATTTTTTATATTTCTTCTTTAAATAATTATAAGATTATGTATTAGATTTGTTTCATATATGTATTTGAGATATATTTTTTCAATATGTTTCATTAATATTATTTGACTATCTTCGAGATACATATCAGATACATATGTTATACATTTCAGATACATGTCAGAAACATCTCAATTATATTTATTTTGAAATACATATTGATTCATCAAATGTGTTTGACATGTTTCTTAAATGTATTTATTAGACAAATTGGTAATATATAATTTATACATGATAAATATATCTTTGGTATGCGTTTTTTCGTTAATGGTGGTACCTCAATGCCTTCGAGATACATTTTCGGTACATCTCATATAAATTTTCGATACATCTCGAATACATCATCAATACATATCAGAAACAGTTCAAAGAATATTTAAATATATATGTCGTTTAGATGTATTTTTAGATACATCTTTCATATACAATTAAAACATGATAAATATATCTTTAATACGTATCATTGATAAATACTTTATACAAAGCATGTGACATATTTTTTATTTTAATATATGTTATAGATAAATTTTAACTACTCGTAAGTTATATATTCAATGCGTTAAATATATAACTCAAATACAAATACTATACATATTTGACACTTTTTTGTACATATCAGAAATAGTTTCGACGTATATTTTTTATTTTAATATATGTATTATGTGTGTATTTTGAGATGTAGTATTATCGATATATCTCTGATAAATTATCGATAAATCTATGATACATCGTGGATAAGTGTTTGTAATTCAAGTGAGGATGTTTAGTTTGATAAAAGTTGAGCTAAAAAAAATCACAACTTATTATTTGTATGCTTCAATTTATTGTGAATAGTAACATATCAAAATGTTATTGATATTATTTGATGCGTGAATTTTAATTAAAGCACGTGATACATATATCTTTTAATTTAAAATATATTATACATACACCTTAGAGACACATAAATAATACATATTAATAATATATTTATTTATTTATTTTTATTTTAGAAATATGAAAAAAATAATAATCAGATATGTCCTTGATACATATATGATACATAACAGATACATAAATGATACATGTTTGAATAGTTCGACAAAATGACGCGTGACTGACGCACTCATCTGATGCGCGTGTCAGATGCATGTCAGACGCGTT